>NW_024884711.1:23902634-24110777 GCF_019232065.1 Centrocercus urophasianus
CCTTCCTTCCTTCCTTCCTTCCTTCCTTCCTTTCTTCCTTTCTTTCTAGCATTTGGAATGTTACTTTGTCTTCCAAACATTTTTGGTATCAAATTGTGTGGAAGTGTGCGAAGACAATTTTTTTCAGTGTGGAATTTAATACTTGTGAAATTTTAAGGCAAGGAAGAAGAAGACTAAAAGGGTTTTGGACTGCAAGCACAAAGCTGAAGATTTTGTTTGGAAGGAGTCAATGGGGAAAAAAAGAACAGAAGTAATTCTGCTCGGAGTGAGGCACACAAAATTCAGAAGGAACCACTAAGAACAATTTTTTTTTTTTCCTCACAGGCTTAAGAAGAATATTTGAAAGCCTTCGAATTCACTGTGAATGTTTCAAACAGATATATTGTTTCTACATTTTATGCAAATCAAATTAAAGCCAAGAAATTTGGCTGAAAAGCATCACTGCTTTTGGACTTATCATCTGGTCAAATAACAAATATTACCTTTCTTGAGAAACCTCCCGACACTTACAGCTTCTTTTAGGGAATTTATTGTCATGGCATTGTACAGAAAATGCCTGGCAGAATAGGAAAGCTTGCAGAATGAAGTGAAATAACTGCAGCTACTTACAGCTTGTGGTCAAAAAGCTGCTTTTAGCAAATGCTGTGAAAACAAGGGGCTCAGCCACCAATTATTGCTGCTGTGCATGCAAAGTATGCATGCATACAACTTGTAGATACTGGCCTGCTGCTGGGAATTGTACCAACTGCTGTATGTTGCCTAGCTTTGCAACAGCATCTCATGGTAGTGCACATTTCCATCTTACTTTTCTTCATGACCAAAATATTGTTCCAAGCTGAACACTTTTTTAAATTCCTAAGACAGGGGAAAATGTCCTCATTGTTTTATTGAAGTTATCTTTATTCAGATATAGATAAAAAATAAATGACATAAAATCAAATTTATTGTTGTTTCAGAATGCAATGCACTTCCTACTTTGGAGATGGAGCAAGGAGCGACCAGCACTGGTGATTGTCTGCAACCTCACAGCTTTAACCCTCCCTGCACCATTGCTTTTCCTAAAGCAAGAATCCAGCAGGGAAACCACTGCGCCTTTCAACAAGCCAAGGCATTCGTCCCAAGCTGGCCTGCTCAGCCCCCATGGAGCTGAGCCTGGATGCCAGAGTTCACCTCTTTGGAGGCAGAAGACATTAATCAAGGCAGTAGGATTAGATGAGAAGGATTCTGTTGGCATGGCTTTTTGTCTTAGGCTCCTTCCCAAGGCAGCGGGAGGATGGGTCTGACACGAGAGCCCCCAAGTCTATTCTTTGTTTTTTTCCCCTTCCTTGGGAAAAGTAGAAACAAGAGGAAAAGAGACAGAGAAGGATCATTATGGCTAATTCCCTTTTAAATATCCAGGCCTATTCAGATAATGTTATACCAAGGGCCATATTGAAACAATTTTTAAATAACCTTTCCCTCTTCTGCACAACCTTATCACTGTTTTCCCTACACAGGGAAACAAAACTCACACCAAGGCTTCAAGCAGCGCACAGGGCTTGCAATGTGCTCCAACAGCAGCTCCCTTGAACACACTCCCCAAGTGAAGGGCTCTGCTTCACCTTTTAAGGCACAGCTTCATAGTTGTGCGCTACATGGTTTGAAAAAATGTCCTTAAAAACCACACTGCTGGCAAAAAACCACATGAAGTGAAATCATCTCTTTAAAATGTATTTTTAAACAGTTTTTGAACAGTTCCCTCACACACTGGAGCTCATTGAGTATACAAATAGCCAGCTGTAAATAACTGGGAGACTCAGAGCTGCAGAGCAGATCAAATACTCAAAGGAAGTGTATATTCAAAGCCTCAGTTTCAGTACATACATTTCAAAAACCAAGGGAGTAGGCAAGAACCAGAACCAGCTTTGTGATATCAATGGCCCAATGCAGCAGTTGATTTCTGGAAGTCTAGTTCAAATGCACTCCACAGTGTGAACATCTCCAAGGACTTCACTATAGCAGCAAGTGGAGGGCGAGATGGGCACTGAACTCCTGAATGATGGTGGCTGTGGAGAGAGCCCAGGAGAACAGGAGGAATGAGGCATCTGTGTAACCTGCCGTGTGAGAAAGGCCTATGGGAGCAAGGAAATTCATCCCAGCAAAGGGCAGAGGAGATCCAGAAAATCTCTCCAAAGATACAGTAAGGAAGGCAGGGACCTATTAAGCTCATTAATCCACAAGGTCAGAAGAATGAGTAACAGGGTTTGAATTATAGAAGTGCTACAGTAATAACAATGCTGCAAAATGTTCTCCCTTACAAGGAGCAAGAAGAGAAAGCGTAGTCAGGGAACTGGATTGAAATAAATAGGGGCTGATTTATTGACTGATTCCATCCAGGTTTCCATTGTGTCTTCAGCCTTTCCATCACTAAAAGAGGGTTCAGGAGGCTCAATGAACTGCTGTTGATGCAGGGTCCTAGCATGCAAGTTATAGCAGAAAGAATTATTGAACTTATATCACATGAATTTTACTCCCATGTAACTGCAACTGCATCAGTATACCTGACAGGAAGATAATGGACAAAATCACTTACATTTTCTTTACAGTAAAGACCTTTTAGGAAAAGCAAGTCACCTGATAGCACGTGCATGGATTATTCACAAATATTTCCTAAAAAGGTAGATCATCTGGGATTATTAGATAATTTTGATTCTCTGAACTAGAAGACAAAAGAACAAATGTTTAGGAAAAGTTTACATGAGAGTTTAAAATGTTTAATTCTTCTGTATGAAATAAAAAATATTTTGCTTTGCTCAACAGGAAGTGTTCCTTTGGGCCACTTGTAAAAGCAGCATATAAAGCATCAGGCTGAAGTCCCAGGAAGGGAGAAGCCAGCTTTTTCATCCAGCAGCTCCTACTCTGAAGGAGAACAGAGTTCAATACTTCTCTTTCCAGAAGCCATAGGTGGAGAGTGCCTCATCTGCCAGGCTACAGCATCCCAAAGCAATTGAAGCTTTATTTTATCTAATCTACTTTCTACACTTATATTTACATCTTTCATTTGAGATGAGTTGTTCTACCTTTGGAGTCAGTATTTTCCCCACCATCCTAATGACACGTGTTTACCTGCCACCCTGTATGATTAAGTGATGCATCAATGTCCCATGCAAAGAGCAGTGTCAGCAGAGAGAACTGCTAGAGACCCCACCTAGAAACACAAAAGGCAACTGTGTCAGAGCCGTGCCAAGGACAGGCAGGTCATAACCCTCTCAGGCAGCTGTGAAAATTGAGCTTGGGTTCAATTAATCCTATAATTGTATTGAAATTGTTCAATAAACTGGAAGATCCAGCTGCAATTAGTTGGTAATATTAGTGAAATGTCAGGGGTGCTTTTTTTTTTTTCCCCCAACAATTGAAAATCAGCAAAAGTAAGGAATATCACAGTTTGATATCATCAAAGAAGGTTACACATGCAACTTGGAGAAAATAGGGCTTCTTTTAAAGAGGATAATTAATCCTTGGATTAGGAGTTGAATAGGTACATGGTAGAGCTTCAGTCACTTGCAGCCTTTAAGTCATGATTGCCCATCTTTCCAAAATACAGGCTGTAATTTGAGCAAAAGATAAGAGCGTAATGCCTGTATTATTAGGTAAGTTTGACGACTTGTGCTAGGCAGGTCAGGCTATGTACCCGTTGTTTCCTACTAGAGCATCAACGTCCTCAATATCAGATTAAACGAGAGCGAAGAAGAGACAGTGACAAGCCCTACTCTTAGCACTGTGTTTGCAGCATTAGATGTGTCACACTGAGGGTTATGCAGGAAAAGGAACCCAGTGGAAAAGCTAGTTCTGGTTTCACTTATACACTCAATTGATTGAAAGCAAGGCTATGAGCGATTGCTCACTTTACATTCATTCCCAGAACTCTCACTTTTGATTTAGCTCCAGCGACTTTGACCAAGTTTGAGCTCCCTTAAAACAGAGCATGCAGAGATAAGCACATCCATGCACAGACTCACACTTCAATTACAATTTGAATTAAAACCTGGCTTGTTCCACTCCGAACCTGGATGCAAACAGAGTCACTTGAGGCACTGCGGAGCACTGACTGGCATACGACTTAATTGCTAATCACCACTGACAGCCCGTTGGCTCACGGGGCCTCGACACAACGTGCAACCTGCCAACAAGAAGTGAGTCAGCAGCAAATAAAGTTACAGACTCTGGGACTTCAGCTGATTCCAGCCTGCCTGTGGGGATGACAAAAAGAGGAATTTTCAAAGCTCTGATCTCTTACAAAGCTGGTTACAACCAGGCCTGGTGGAAAAGGAACGTGGGCCAAGCGCTCCATGTTGTGGCCCCAAACTCAGCCGGTTATTACGAAATGCCATTCTTTGTTATGCAGCTGGTGTTCCAGAGCATTGCCAGTCCTGAGTTTACTGGTACTGTCTGGCTAAATTTGATTGCCCTGCAGTCACTTGATTCTATTTCATGGCCAATTTGCTCTACTGGTCTGGTGCATGGCAGAGGCTGTCTTGGCCACTTAATGTGGTGGTAACCAGCGGAGATGTGCTGGCTCAAACCAGAGTGACTCAGCAGAGAAGCTGGCTTTGAACGAGTGAACCTGACTCATCTTCCAGTTGCTGATGGTCCAGGAAATACCCTGCACCATCAAGGCCCTTTCACAAAATACGCTGTCCTCAGTTTCATTCTTAGAAAATCATTCACACTCAAGCACTGAAACAAGATGGGTTAATCTCCTAGAAAGTGAGATTACAGCATTGCATGGAGGGTTCAGTGGGACAGGAGCACATTCCCCCATGGACATACAGGGACTCGGTGGCAGCTAAAAGGATGACAGCCCAGCTGGTGATTGCATCAGGGAGTATCCTTCAGGAAGGGGTACGAGGTCCCGGCAGATGCCAGGAAGGGGTCAGGCTGACTTCAAGCAGAGGAAAATGTTACTACTCATGGCTTCACCCAGTCCAAGAGGCCCTCAGCTAGAGCTGAGGAGCAGAGGTCCTACAGCACCCAAGAATCTCCCACATACAGCAGGAATTCCTGGTTCATTCCAGAGAAATGCTCTCCAGCAAAGGGAAAACACACAAAAAAAGATGTTTCTCTGGGGGAAAGGAATGATCAACGAAACCGTCGCTTCTGCAGCACAGCTACTTGATCTTGTGGGATATCGATGTACAGTCCTTTGTGGGTGAGTATAAAGAACCAGCACTGTCGTGTTTCCAAGACAAAACTATTCAGGAGTGAATTTCCCATTCCTTTAAGACATCAAAAAAAACCTTGACAGCAACTTCTGAGTACATCCTATTCTTCTTTCCTCCTCAGAATCATGGAAGAAAAACAGTTTATTGATCTCTGCTAAGAAATCAAATGTTGTTATAACTCCGAAGGGTGTCCAGTTACAGAGAAAATCGGTGGTAATTGGAAGCTTCATGCAGACCTCATGTGACCCTGCTCATTCCGGAACAGAAAACTGTTTTTGTCTAACTTCGAAAGAAACCAGACAAGCCCTGTAAGGTTACTTATAATCCTGACACCACTCTCAGAATTGCCATATGCTGGGAACATGCTTTCTTGCCTATCTACAGTATATATCTGAAGGACTTTGTTACAGCCCCGATATTTGGCATATCTTAAGCCTATTTAGAACATCAACACCATCAATCACTTGGTATGGGGCCGAGCAGCTGGATGAACCTTGGCTATCATGCAAAGGCTATTTGTCATCTGGGCAAGTCTGTTTGGCGTACAACACTCCAGTCCCAGAACAATTTTCCCTCTCCAAAAATATTCTCTTTGATTCAGGAAACACGTGATTAATAACGAACAAGGGCTTAAAGATGGAGGTCAAGGCTGAAGTCTTAACCAAACAAGTGTACTGCTTACTAACGTTTGACTCAGTCTTCAAATATTCCCTTGAAGAGCACTTTTGGTGGAAAAACCCATGGCTGTTCTCAAGTAACAGAAGATTCAAGAGTCCTGAGTGGCTGTGGCTACAACAGAGGTTTTCCTCAACCGTGATGATGTTCTTACAAATCAGTAGCTAAACATCAAATCTATAACAGCAACCTACATCTTAGGACAAGCCATGCACAATTAAATTCCCATTCTCTCTAACACAAGCAATACTTGGCACATCTAACATATAGGCAATTAGCTCTCTCTTTAAAATAAGAAATATTAGCTAAAGTATCTTAACCATCTGTGTGAGCCAAAATAAGAGCAGGGGAGTTTACATAAACAGTTTTAGCACGCTTAACAAGCATGTAGCTAATGATTTATTTTTTTAAGCCTCAACAATAGGGGATATAAGCAAGTACTTCATCACTTGTGTCGCTTTTCTGTTAATGAAAGACTAGTAATTAGTGGGTAACTAAACTTCAGAAGTGCATGTTACTTCTGTACATGGGGCTATAAAAGACAGATTCTCCCCAGCCATCTGCAGAGCCAGAAGAAAAAGGCTCTGAATTTTGAAAGTTTGCCTTATCAGTTAATGCATTCTGTTCACACTTTCAGCCCTGCTTCTTAGCTCCTCTCCATCATTTATCTCTCCCCATCTTCTCCATATTTGTCAATTTTCCCAATCTTGTTTAGAGTGTAAATATGCAGGAAATTTGTGTGTCCTGGCATTTTTAAAATCAGATCCCAATAGGGTACAATGCAATCCAACATCTGACTCACTGTGGGGTATGCTTGGTAGGAAGCGCATGCCATGCTTCTGTTACAGGGACGACCCTATTAAGGAATGACAATGCATGTAAACCCAAATTTGTTAGTGCTCATTGTTACTAAAGCAGGGTGAGTGACCTTGTCATATTTAACAGCTTTGAGCAGACACAGCAGTGTAGATCCTGAAAAAAAAAAAAAAAAAAAAAAAAAGAATTTCCACTAGTGATGTAATAACATACCCAGATAATCAGCCCCTTTCCCGTTTCCAATGGCTCGAATAACTCAGTAGTCCAGCTGGCAGACTCACGACACTGCACCCATGCAGTCAGCATTTGTACAAACAGAACCCAAAACAAAAATCAGAGCTGTCTGTCTCGCCTCCAGCCCAGGGCAGCATTGGGGGGGCAGCATGGCTCCAACCAGTGGCACTGCCACCTCCGGCTTCCTGCAGGCTCAAAGGCTTCAAACAGCAACAAGAAGTGACCCAACAATACTCAAAAGATGCACATTTTAGCTGCTTTTCAAATGGAGCTGAAAACTCTAGGGACTGAGGAGTGAAATACCTTGTTTACTGCTAAATTCCTGATTCATGTAACTAAGCAACACAGCACTACGGCTCCAGAAAATGGAAGCAAAATTAGTTTTTTAACAATGCCACATTACCTTTGTACATCTTGTTCCAACTCTCCCTCAGGGTCTTACATGAATGAATCAGAAAATTGCTCCCTTATGTGAGGCTTGTGTCTGCACCTGCATTAAATTCATGTCAGAGAGGGGTGGAGGAGGCGATGTCGGGCGCGCCAATAGGATGGCACATCCGGATTGCAGCGCTTGGTTTGTCCAGCACCACAATTGCCTTTAATAGCTTTTTGAGGCACGACAAGAAATGAGCCTTGCACCAGTGGTGGTCCCTGCAGATAAAAAACAGAATAAAAACAATTTGGGAGCTCGTTTCGTGGAGTGCCTGTCTCCCATATGGCTGGACATCTCCCTGCAAACAGTCAGAGATATGGAGCGCACGTAAATGGGCATTAATTGCTGACACTTACAACGCTTTTGTAAATGGAAGTACTTTCTTTGCAGCAGACTAATATTTTCAATGGTAGAAAACGGGAATTTCAAACGGTTAGGATTGGTGCCTGCGGGTACCTTGGAGCTGGATTCCTGGACCGATGCCCACAGCCTTGGTCTGGCACAGAGCCAGGCCCAGCGCTGAAAGGGTCTGTTTTCTGGTTCTGGTTTTGGATGTCGCTTCCATTAGTTTGGCACAGGCGGACTGGAACACGAGCTCAGCTTGAACCCGAGCATTAGACTAAAACTAATCTGAAGCTTCAGCCCACTTTGCATTATTCCTGCT
Organism: Centrocercus urophasianus; assembly: GCF_019232065.1. NCBI lineage: Eukaryota > Metazoa > Chordata > Aves > Galliformes > Phasianidae > Centrocercus > Centrocercus urophasianus. The sequence goes on from NW_024884711.1 coordinate 23,910,658, forward strand.
GGTTAATTCCAGCTGTTCAACTTCTCCCTCTGCCACAGAGCCAGGGAGGGTTTTGTTGACAAATTTGCCGTGCATTTCAAGGGAAGCAGGATCTGGCCAAGGTTTTGGGATTATATATTTTTTTTTCCACTTCAGGAAATGGAAGTGTTGGCAAAAATATTCTCCGTTGTTTAGGATAAGAGAGTGTTTGGACATATCCAGTTTTAAGCAGTCTGCTTAGTCTGATACTCTTGATATATGAGACAGCAAAGAAATATGTCTAGGAGCCTTGGAATGAGGCATCTTTTTTATAAGATGAGTGAAATACACACGAGGATGAAATATTACTTGCATATTACCACCAAAGCTGGTTAAAATTCACTCAATTGACTCCAGATGTGGGTTTCTTCAGCAATTTTAAAGTTAGCACTACTGTAACTAGGTGTGAGGCCAAGGCAAACTACTCCAGTGCTTTATAGCACTTGGAAGCTACAGTAGTCAAATCAAAATATGTTACAAGAGAATCAGTTTCTTTAAGCTTAACAGCAGGAAGGATTTAATATACTGAATACAGCCAACCCATCTTCATTTGAAACAACATAAAATAAATCCTTACCACATTTGTGACTTACTATTTGCATAAAGGACCTGGTTCAAGAAGCAGATCCCTGGCAGTATTCATGCAAGCAGAGCCATGCAACTCTGCAGTACTTTTTATTTATTTTCAAGAGGTTACAACTGCAGGCCCATTCTCTGCTAATGGGGGCCAGTCATCTGAATCTGGTAAGCTACTTTTCAGTATTTATTTTGTGCTTAATAAAATACATAAATGCTACTTTTGCACTCCTTCCTCTGCCTGCTCAGTCTTTTTGCAATTAGAATTCTGTAAAAGCTTCAGAGGCATCCACTGCATTGCTCACTAGCAATAAGTTTTACTTGTCCTTCAGTGAATTGCAGTGGCATTTTATCAATGTCTTTTCGTATCTTATCTATTAACCAGGTGCTTAAGTTTACCCTGGCACAGGACTCTTTGTTATTGCCTTCATCCATAATTTCATTAGCAAGCTGTGAGACTGATTCCTAATGAACGGCAAGCAGCTTCTGAGTGCCTTCCTAATCAATGCTGATAGCATCCTGGGCGCAGCCCACCTCTCCTTCCTGAATGGGCACAGCCAGGATGCCTGTCCTCTGCTCTGCTCAAGGATCCCAGGGCGGCCATGGCAATAGTCTGTGAAGACCTTGCTCTTAAGCTCCCCAGGAGTTTACCACCTCTACTGAACTTGGTTGAGTTTGTGTTCTTCCTTATTCATTTTAAAATACAGAGGGGCCTTTGGAAACAGGACTCAAGAGTACCCTAAAAAAATGAGAAACTAGAAACGAAAATGCTTTATATTGAAGTAAGTAAAGCACTCCCCTGACTTCTGAACATTTAAAGCTGGCCATATTGCGGCCATGCTGTACTGGAACGACAGACGTGCTGCACTTCCAGCACAGAAAAAGCTTTTCCTGGCTGCAGAGGAAGAAGTAAGGCTTGCCACAAAATTGCACAGTAACCTAAGCGTTTAAGATTGTCTCTAAACCACTCAAAACCAGCTTCTTTCTGCCTGACATTTCCAGCATGTGCATATTGCAAGAGAATAATTCTAATGTACAATTTAAGGTGGCCAGGTAAGTCTCTTCTAATGTATTTCATACAGCAAAGATTTAGAAAGAAAACCTGAGGTCATTTAGGGGTTTTGACTGGCCTTCTCTTGAAACAGATTTAAGAGAAAATGGTGTTAGTATGTTAGTATGTGCTGGTGATATAAGGACATATCCTCAGCTGGTAAAAATCAGCCTGTAGCTCCACACATGGCAGGGGAGTTCTGCCAAGTCACAACAGCTCTCATGCAAATTCACTCTGATGGTTTCAGAATGCTTTAGTACTTCAGTAAAACACTGTTCAACTCAAAGTTTAGAAGAGATGTAAGCAGCAGAAAAAAAAGGAAAAAGTGACAATAAGCCAGGAGAAAATATCTCACACTTAAGAGCCCTTGGCATGCTACACACCACTATTTGATTAAGTGAAGTTGTAATACAAAGACAAGGATTAATCACACAAAAGAGCAACATAATTAATTGCAAAAGCTAAAGGAGAATTTCAAGAAAGAATGCATCCTTTCATTTAGCTTACAAAAATACAATTAGTAATTATTACTGATTTCCTGGAGAAAGTCCAGAGCAGAATTAAAAATATCTTGAGTCACAAGGAAGTTCATTGGTCCACAGGGACAGGCATGCTAGCTCTGTGAAGCCTGTATTTGTTCAGCAAACTTCTTGTTTTTAAAGTGAGCAGGGCTGAGTTACACACCAGGACACTCATGGCTGGGCCCATGCCAGGACCAGAAAACTCTTATTTTTAAAAGCCAGTTATCTATTTTAAATAAAGGTGGATTTTCTGTCTCAAAATATAACATCTGCTGTGAATAATATTTAAAGATCATTGTAATTCAGAGAAATCACTACAAGAAATGAGAGAAAGAAAACACATCCATTTAAAAATACAAGCATTATAAAGGAATTGTTGAGTGGATCGATTTGATCTAAATCATTTTAGCTCACATCGGGAAGAATGATGCATTGCAGACAAACAATATCCTTTAAAACTTTATCTGCCTGGAATCATCTCATCAGCTTTCGCATTTGTTCCAGCTTGCGTGCACTCTAATACTTCAGTCACAGGCATCTCACAAGGCATGTAGATGATGGTCCTGCACTGTTCCCCTTCCCTGTGACAGCAGCAGCTGCCACACAAGGCTGCTGCCTTCATAGTCTCTCTTTTTTTTTTCTTTTCAAAGGCAACTCCGGGCCGTTCTGTTTCTAGCAGTGCATTGCTGTTATGAGCACATCTCTATTACGAACACAAACTGAAACACCGGAGGCAGCAGGAAATGCTTCTCAATGTACAAGTGCTGGAGAACAGGCACAGGTACCCAAAGGCTGCAGGGTCTCCTCAGAGACCTTCGGAAGCTGCCTGGACATGGGCCTAGGCAGCCTGTGCCCGGGGCGTCCCTGCTGAGAAGGAGGTGGGCTGCATGGACACAGAGCTCCTACCCATCTCAGCCATGCTGAGATGCTGTGATTATTTGTAAAGAGGTTTGTGCCAATCTTGATCCTAAGTTCTTGTTGAAGCTTGGGCCATTGGTTATGGAGAACAAGGCAATGGCCTGCATCCCTGGCACCTTGTGCTGCTGGTTGAAAGCTGCCCAGAGCCTGCAGGAGCCTGGGTGGGAATAGTGCCAATGCAGCCAGGTGCACACCATCTCCTCCCGCACTGCCTAGGGGCAAGGAAAGGGAACAGGAACAAATTATTGTGGGGGCCAATCCAGGGAGGGAGGAGCCTTTGCAACCCTGAAGTTGTTTAGCCTGGCTTTGGGATGAAGGGGGCACAGAACAAACCTGAAAATCCGGTAGCCATGAACACCTCCATATGCACCTTCCACTTAACTGAAACCAGCTTAGGGTTACCCAAAATGCTTCTGTGGCATTCACTGTAATCAGGTATTTCAGTTTTCTTACTTTCTATGGTGCTGTTGAATACATCTTCTGTGGTGCACGAAAGCACAGCTAATCCATTTTATTTAAAGTTGTTAACATTTTATTTAAGGTTCTTAGCTGATGCCCATGAGAAGCAGCACTAATGAAAATACAGACTCTGGCACTGAACTGCTCCACATAGAAAATGCCAGGGAGATTCCCGTATTTACAAGGAGATGGAGGAGATATACATCATCTAATAGGTCTTTCCTATCTCATTTTTATCATTATGATTCATGCTAATTGTTAGTGGGAAATCACTTAGTGTTAGCAATAGAGGCAACACATTCATTTCTTTTTAGTCATTGCACATGCATGTGCATGGTGGTGAGAAAAAGGGTTTATTTCTCCCCTCCTTTTCACAGAAGCATGTTTGGATTTCATGCATAAATAATCTTTCTTCCCTTCATCTGATTCAGATGACAGTATGCATTTGCATAAAGCTTCTTCCTGGGAAAACCATTCAAAACCTTTATCTAGAGACAGAAGACATGTCGCAAAATTATGTCCTGCTTTACAAGACAGCATTTTTTTTCCTCTTTTTTTTCTCTTTTTTTTTTCTTCTGATGCATCATTTGTACCATATGCTAATTTATTATAATGGTTATTAGGAGCACCAGGCCTTGCCTTTCAGCTTCCCGCATTTCCCCAGGCATACCTTAACACTCCTTGCTATTCAGCTGCACTCATCTTCTCCTGTCAGGAAGTATAGAACAATTAATACACATCGCAGATAAAAATGTTCACACCAACCCACACATTATTTGTTGTGGCTGCAGCTCCAATACGCTCTGTGCTTTCTAGACATTCTAGCTGGATCTGTCCCAGTGGAACAGGAAAGGTATTGTAACATAAGACCACTCATTTTTACCATACCATTTTGACCAGTGCTATCGCTTAGCCTAAAAAATCAGCCTGAGTCGAATAAAGCTCTGACTGAGACCTGGGAGTTTAAAATCTTCCAGACTGTGCTTCAGAGGTACTCACCCATTGACAGGGAAGGAAGTCAGGGCAGCAATTATCATCCTTGGATTTTTGTGGTCTTGGGTGAAAATCTCACCCCTATATCTCCACCAAGGAGATCCAGCCTTCTGGACCAGGCCTGAAGAGCATCCTTTCCCCTTCACACTCATCCATCTCTCTCATCAACAAGGAAGGTTTCAAACTCCTATCTTACCTCCTTCCTGAATTTCTTGTGATAAAGCTTTTGCCTTAGATGGATTTCATGCTCTAAAGTTTTGAGTTGATATTCATGTAAGTCAATAGATCCACAGTGGGATAAAGCTAAGTAATGACTTAGCCCTTGGCTTCCACTTTGGCCAGTTTCTAATTCTTGAATTCAGAACAATATCCTTCTAACTCTGACAGAACACAGTGCATGAGATAAGTCACTTTTGAGGCTATGTAATTGAAGAAAGAGTGATCCTGTCTTTACAGCCTTAGTTTTGAAACAGTGTATAATTTATAGTGCAGCAGCAAATCTAGATATATTTCGTGGCCTTCAATGAACAATAAAATTGCACTGGACATTTTTTTGAAACTAAGTTTCTTTTGTCACAGTCCTGAAGTAGAAGTTTGAATGAAGCCAGTATCAATGTTTTTCTCAATACAATGCCATGTGTTCTAGAAAGCTAAAATCCACACGCACTTCATGAAAGTGGTACTTTTTCATGGAGTACTTTTCCATGTCTCAAGCTGATACAGAAAAAAAAAGTTGATACCATCCTCACTGAGTTATTAACTGTCTTCTTGAGAAAGAGAGGTACAGGTAGGTGTTACATCAACAATAAGTCAATAATAATAAGAAGAATAGATTAATGTCTGTTCAGTACAGTGCTAGAATTGTGTTAAGGGGGTTGGTGACACCGTAAACTACAAAAGCACAAGCCAATTAACCTGTCCTATGGGAGGATTTTGTATTTGAATCTCAGCTGAAGTGGCTCTCAGTGAATAATACAGTGATAACAGTACATCACTGTGTGCATGCTTAGATGCCTACATAAAATTATCCCAGAGCAGTCAGAAATCATCTTCCAATGAAATGAATGAAGGCAAAATTCTAAATCCAATCATCTACATTTTAAAACCACAGCTATTCTTGCATTAATTATTTTACTGAGATAATTCATAAAGGCAATAGCTTTCTGAACAGGGATCCAAATTTCCCAAATGCAGCAACAGTCCTTAATTATCAAGCTTACTTAATGTGCACACAAACTAAAGAAGGTGAAGGTTAAATATCATGTTTGAAATAATTCATTAATCAGGAAATGAATCCTTTAAAGAGACAGAAATGATTCAGTGGGAGGTAAGCATTCAACTGTTGCTGTTCACTTCAACATTTGCATTCCTAATTATTCCACGTTGAGTAATATATTACAAAAATAAGTATTATGCATGTGTAGCATCAATTCATTTCTGAAGGAGAAGTAAATCAGAGAATTCATCTATTATGAACCACTGAAAGTCTATGATTCAGAAGCACTTTTGAACCCAACACTTGGAAATCCTGAAGTCTCTCTCCTGGGCTGGTGGATGTAGCTGTTCATATGAAGAACTGCTTAATGGATCTGTACAGCTGTCATTACCACACACAAAATGACAACACTAAGTTGGCTGGACAGGCCAAACCCCTATCAGTAATCAATTTATATCGCTCAATGGAGAGATTCAAATAAAGTCCCATGTTTTGAAACTGCTCATGCTCACAGCACTTGTAACACCACCAGCTGCCTTACACTCCAGGCACCTTGAGCTCTGCTGAAATATGGGATTCGATTGAAGCCTGCGCAATATTCTGCCCTGTCCTGGCATAAAAAACATCCATAGTCTTGTGAGATTCTTCCTCAGGAGAGAATTCTCTTTCTGTATCCTCACTTTTCTGTTTTTACCCATCCCAGGTCTCAAAGAGAAATTAAATGAAGGGCAGAGGGAAGAAATTCACCCGAAAATGGAACATCTACATAAGCACACCTCAAATATTTTCTTTTGTGTTCCCCACAATGAGTCGTGCAAAGAGCTCTTAGGTATAAAGAGCTCTTCTGTAATGAGCACCCAACCTTCCCAGGAGGCCAGAGGCTGCCCTAAGGCTAAGACTGGGTTACACAGCACCTGCTCAAGTTTCTCATTTACTGTGACCATGGTCTGTGCAGCTGAAGAAGAGGATGTATGGGAGAAAAGCAGCGCCAATAAAAGAATGAGACACAGGAGCACATCCCCGTTTCTTCCGACAAACTGGAAATGGAACACTTCTGCGAAACATCCACTGATGTAACGTGCGTGTCTGAACGTGGTTCATAGCCTCTGTACAACATTTATTCCCCCCAGGAGAAGTTGGGAATACCCTGCAGCTGGAGGACAGCCAGGATATGGTGGCAACATCAAGTTGTCTCTAAGCTTTTGTTTTACCATAGTGTGTTCCTCCTCAACCCTTCATTGGAAAATACTGAAATTATAAATAAACAAGGGACAGTTTGAATCCCCAAACCAACCCCTGAATAGGACGGCAAATGAGTGTACAAAGCAGAAAGTGTCAGGATCTTAGAGAGTGAGGTGCACAAGGGTCAACACTGGCACAAGGAGAGAACCAATCTTTTCTGCCCTAGCATCCTGCCATCCCTGCTGACCTCCATGCCACCTAGCCTTTCTGTAGAGCCCTCTCCTGCTTTCTGATGTGGTGTGGCTAAGAAATGCAAACTGCAGCAGTGACAGAAACACACATCTCCTTCTGCCCAGCCTGCTTCCCAGCTCTGACTTCAGATCAATAAAAACTGTTAAAAATTGTCTTCTTCCCATCCAGCACATAAAGTTAGCTGGAGACTTGCTGGGAGGATGGTTTGAGCGACCAGAGCTCCCAAGCGATCGGGGATCAAATGAATAACAGTATCTTTTGTGAGACTTTCCTGTTTCTTGCTAATGGGATGCTGGGGAAGCACTTTCTGAAATGAGCAATGCGACAGTAAGGCTAAAACAAATATAACCCTACAAATCCAAACAACAGCACCAAAACAAACAAAAAACCCTCCCAAAAATGTGCATAAGCCTATCTAGTCATAAAGTAAAGGTGCTAATTGTAATGATTTTTCTTCTCAGAAAAATATCAGACCTGCCAGACTTGCAGAGCTCTATCTCTTTAGAATGGTGTCTGTCCTTGGAGATCTCCCAAGTCTGTAGCTAACAAATCACATAAACCTGCATGGGTGACAAACAACATGAGGACTCAGGTTTTGGAGGTGAGGAATGCCTGTTTTTTTCTACTAAGATCAGTACCAGCTGAAGAAATCCAATGACATTCTTTATGAGCCCCTCAGGGCTTATAAAATAGTATTAGCTATTATCATAGTTAATATCACTTGATGTGAAAATATAAACTTGGGAAAACAAGTAGTAAAACATTTGTGTAAATGTAACTCCCGACATTTATTAATTTGCTTTTCAGAAGTTTTCCATATTAAAGAGATTGAGTAATCTGAATGTGCAAAATACCATGTTGTCACTAATATATTTTATTTGATTACAAAAGCAATATTGAAACGTTTTCAGTATAATTCTTATGCAAAATTCAGTATGCAAGGATTTTTTTCCCCCCAAATCTAACACACTCCTGACAAGAAACAGATATGTTGAAAGACATCAATAAATGTACTCATTAAGAGTTTAAGACACTTACTTTAAAAATCTGGAGCAAAGGATGACTATTCTAATTACCTAAGACATGTGAAGTCAATTGTCCTTAATACTTTAAGAATGACAGATTACAAATGAATAGATATTAGGGCTTTCTGCTCTGTTGCTTGCTGAAGAATCTGTTGAAGGACAAGTACTCGGATGTGTCACCTTGTGTCTGGGGAGGAAGGGAACAAAGACGACTGAAAGGATGATGATGGGAAAAGTGAGATTACCTCGGTGTTGCATTCTTTCCTAAATCCAAATGGGGGGCTGATTCTCCAAAAGAAAACAATGCTTTGTGTCTCTCAATTAGAAATACTTAGAAGTATACACAGCTAAGCCCCAAGTGTTAGATTTTCTTCCAAGAGATCTCACAGACCGTATTTCTTATACACTAAAAAAAGAAATAATTCTCTTCAGTGCTGGAATGACACATTTCTCAAAGTTTTCCTCTCCCTTCAAGAGAAAAGGCTCAGAAAGCTAAACATCTAAGAATGTTAATATGAGTCTTCAGCTAAATAAAGATCCAGCCTTTGCTCCAATCTATCCTGTGAGCTGCTTTGCCTTCAAACAGAGGAGGTACACCTCTGCAGGTCAGGAAGAGTACACATTATGGTTAGCAAGTGCAGTATTTCTTCCAAGTAATGGTTTTTAGACAGAAGCAGAACCATGTTTCTGAATGAGCATGAGTTCTGAGATTCAGAGCATGAGTTCTGAAGGGGCGATACCTGTGCTCTGTTCCTCATCTAAGAGCTGCAGCGTGAGACCAGAGTTAGCACAATTATCTAGTTTACATCTCTTGCATGAAATACACAATTTGCTTCTTCCTACAGACAAACCCATCAGAGAATCCTTGTCTCGTGCAGCTACATGCAATGCAATGGTGGAGATAACTCAGTAGAAGACCCAGCGTGAGCAAAGCAGGTGCTTGTCCATGAGATCCCCCCCACATCCACTGCAAACAGCAGCTGCAAACAGCAGTGGCAAACAGTACACAGAGCTTGGCAATGGGGCTGCCTTGGGCCCAGACATACGGTCTGGCTGTCCCTCCTCAGAGACCTACATGAGAGGTCTTAGGGTCTCCTGAACCTGTGAGCAACACCCGCGTCACTGCCTGCCTTCTCCCCTTCGCGCAGGCCTCACTGAAACTCGCCACGGAGGTATTTATGACATGTCCATTACCCAGCATCTGAACACCTGGGAGCGAAAAGGCTCTGTATTCCATCACCAGTTCTCCCACTTGTTGTTGTTCTGCTTTCTATCCTCATTCATTATAAATTATCTCAGCTATTCCTCTGTCCCCTCTTTCCTCATGAAATGCAATGTAGGAAAATTATTTCCTCTTACCTAAGCCACCAAGCAAGAAAATATTTCTCTTCAAGTCCACAAGAAAGAAAATAACTCTCATAAAAATACTTTATGCATAAAATAATAATGTTTATTTATGTAAATCAGCATTGGCATCTATTGTCCCCAGCACAATTAACAATCTGTTTGCACTGAATTGTCTGTGGACAGTGACTGAACAGGACAAGAGCTCTTGAGAAGAAAGAGTTCTGCAAACACAAAGAAATGCACCCAAGTACACCTTAGTTGTAAGGGATGCCATAAAACCAGCAAATAACCATTATAAAGTTAGCAGCCGATCTAATATCTTGGTCCTCCAAAGAAATATTTACCCTGCTTGGGTTTTAGCAGCACAACCTCCCTTGCAGAAACAAAACATCAGTTAAATGGAGGTCTTGTTCTTCTGTGGCGTGCCCAGAATATAACCCTAAATGAACCTGACCCAACATAACTTTGTTGCTCTCAGGTACAAATATCCCCACTGTGCACAAAATTGATTATAAAAGTTTTTGCAGATTTGCTTTTTTGGTTGTCGTTTTCTTGTTTGTTTGTTTCTTGTATTTGTTTTTTTTTTTTTTGCAGAAAGTAAAAAAACAGCAGACAAAAGGCATGCATTTAGATTTCTCAGAAGATGGACTCCTTATCCTTCCACTCTGATAGACTTAGAAAAAACACAGGTAGCAGCAGAGCCAGAATTTATGCCACCAATTTTACATAAATAGAAAATTATTTGCTTATCAAACTGTATGGGATAGGCACAGGATCTGACAGCCCTGCCTATGGAGAAACTCTGTTTCAAAAAATTCACTGTCTTGCCAATAGGAAACCTCAGTCTTGTCTACAGTCGTGATGTCTTAAACACGTATCTGCCCAGGAAAGAGGAAATAATTTCAAGAAGTACTAAAGAAGACAGGACCAAAGTTATTTGGTGACGTTCTCCCCAAAGTGTATGAGGTAATAGGGAAAAGTGAAATTTGTAGGAGACAGAACAGTAACTGTCTGCCAGAACCAGACAATAAATTGAAGGCAGTCCTGTGAAACGTTTATTTATATCATGAAAAGGGTGAAGAGGTAGAAATTGAACTGGAGAATTCTCTTCTCATCCTCCCACTTCACTTTCTACTTCAGAACAATCACTGAAATTCTCCATAATTTGGCACAATGGCTCATTCTCCTGTTAGACTCCTTAATGCATTTCATTTCTTCCAGTTATTCTTAAAGAGCTTCATTAAGCAAACAATTACATGATTAATGCACGTCTAGGACAGAAAATATTTTAGTGAACTACTTACAACTTCTGACTCTATATTCTTATGGTCAAAACCACAGGGAGATGAGACAAATTTACCTACGCAACCACACAGATCTTTCTATTTTCCCCAAGGTACAACAACTAGCTTTAACTATAATTAAACCTGTACTTAAATGAAAACATTTCCATATTACTTCTATCCAGGTGTGATGAACTTGTCTGTATTTCAAGGACTCTGGGTAGGAATAGTTCTTATGTAACTGAAAGACTTTAGTAGACCTACCATACACAAAACAATGTAATTTCCTCCAACAAAAAGTGGCAGAACGTAGATTTTGGGTAAGAAACATCCGAGCTTGAAACAGCCTGAAGATGTTTCAAAGCACCTTTCTCTGTAGAGGACTTACTAAACAAAGAAAAATACAAAAGAAGGACTCTTACAAAAAGGAGAAAATCCAACTAACCCACACCATAGACATTTTCTTGCCTCATAAGACCAGAGCCAGGTGGCTAGTTTATCTGTGTTTATCTGTTGGAAGATCAGCACTGATTCATTCTCATTATGCTGCAACAAGCTCACCTGTGAGGCTTTATAGATGCCTTGGGGGAAGAAGCTCAGCAGGGGTTAACTTCTTGTTGAGGGGAAAGAAAGGGGAGGTGAGATGTGGGTTTTAATTGGTGCAAGGGGAAATCCCCTCTCTTTTATATACACAGTTCAGAGAAAAACACAGGTACTAACGATAATAAAAAAAAAGTCTTAGGACAGGGTTTTGCTAAGCACAATTCTCAAAGTGTTTCCAGGTCAGCCTGGAGGTGGGGGAAGGGAGTTATCGTTATAAAAGCTTCCCCCGAGGTTTGGTGGGGAACTCTGTCATGAGATTTGTAAGAAGCTTTAGCACGTGTGAAAGCAGTGAGTTTATTGCTTGAATTAACTGAGCTGGGGAATAAAGTATACTTAATGCACTTTTAAAGCACCATGTTTTACTTCCACGTTTGTTTCTATAAAAGGATGCTTCCCAAGCCGATCTGTGCAGAATATTTGCCCCTCTGGGTTTTACCTTGATTTGCTTGGTAGATCAGGACCTAAGAGACTTGAGCAGTTTCTCCCAAAAGTCATTCTTTCCCTGTTAACCACAGTGATCACACTCTTGGTTTCCATTTAAAAGACTCCAGCTTGCAAGACAGCCAGGAAACATAAAATGCCAGTGCTTCTCTCTGTTATGCTAACTGCAAACATAAAAGAAATCAGCTAAAACCAGTCAGAATAGTCCATTTTGCAGGTGATGCAAACTATAACACTAGGCTGTGTTTAAAAGCAAGGACAACAACAAAAAAAACCCCAACACCCAACTGCAAGGCGGCTTATTTTGAGCAAAACCCTCTTAAGTTATTCCAAAAGCACATTTTTTGATTGTGTGTGTGGAGGCAAACCCTTCCTGGAACAGAATGCATTTCTGTGGGTTGCCCTCTGCTGGGTTGGCAGATCTGCTCTGAGCCTTCTGACAAAGGCCGCAGAAATCCTAGGGCTGCAGGAGCCGGCCTTCACCCATTTTACAGAGGAGACTTTTCCACCGATTTTTTTGATCTGTGGTAAAATACAAGAAGAATTATATTACTGTTCCTTGCCAGTTTGAAAAGGAAATGCCACTGGCAAAAAATAATGTTTTTGTATTTTTGTATTTGTGAATTTTCTTTTTATTTTCTTCTTTTTTTCCCCTTTTTTTCTTTTCCCTCATTTAGCTCCCTGATAGTAGGCAGCAGCAGCAGCCTACTCTGCGTAACCCTAAAGCTGGCCCTGGCAAATGCAGTGTTGTATTTTCACTGAAACTGTGGAGCTTACAGAATAACAGAGCTGCCTTAATGTGGCAAAAAGGAAAGGCCGGAGACAGGCCAAAATTACTTTGACATTTAAAAAATCCAGTGTCTTGTGCTTTACACTTTCACTTAGTTCTCATGTTAAGAAACATTTGAAAAATAAAGCTGTGTAGACTCCTGTTAAATCTAACTATTTCATGCTGTGTAATTAATTGTGCCCTTGCTCTTTCAATCCCCTTGAATTGAAATTAATAGCATTGTGGGAAGATTTGACTTTTACAAAGATGTATAGTTTAAAAACTGTTAAGAAATACTGACTCAAAGAACAAAGCAAGAGAAACATAATAAACAGTCTAGGGGAAAAATGAGCCCATTTCTTCACTTTGTGTCAGCTGGAGCCTGTAGCTTTCCCCACCTCTGTATATCTCGCAGAGTGAGTAATTTGAAGTAGAAGACTGTGGATGCACCGTATAGTGAACAGAAACCTCCTGGCTCCACAGCCTCATTTACTTTCAATCCACATTATGCTCCATCAGCTGCAGGCTACTGAAGAGAATACCCAGTTTACCTTTCTATTCTGTTTAATACCCAAGATCTATCGAAGACCAAAAGTTGTGATGGAGAGTTATTTGTTCTTAGTTCCATTTATTTATTTCACCGAGAGGTACAAGTATCTCTAGGCTGTTGATTTTATCACACCATAACTCAAAAAGGGAGCAGTAATGTCCTTTTTTCTTACTGTTTTTCTGGAGCCTGGCCCGCCAGAGGACACATGACTGCTGCACAGAGCACAAGGGCAAGCAGCAGGTAAACTGTGGCCAGCAAATGCTTTTGCACTGCTTCCTGTGCAGGTCCCACAGACAGCCTCTGTGCCTCACCTGGCATCTGGCTGCTTTCAGAGGTATGTGCTATCCTGATGGTAGGGGAAAAAGGGAAGTCTGTGACTGTGATGAGAGAGAAAAAACAGTGTGAACTCTGATGGTCAGAAGGGCGATGACTCCCCAGAGTTGATCATGATGACTTTAGCACTCAGCATGAAGACAAACTAATGTAATCCTGACTTAAATGCTTACCCTCTGGCTTTCTTACTCTCCAGCGAAATACAAAGATCAAAAAGGAGCTTGAAGTTTCTAGGGAATGTCTTTGGCATGTAAGTAAAATATTCAAAGAGCTAAACATGCATCTTGCTTGAAAAAGAAGTTGAAATTCCACCAGTGACTTCAGCGGAAGCAGGCTGAGCTGTCATCAGGGCAGGACGAAGTGCACTGGTGTTTGTCCCGGGCTGACTAAACAAAACTGCAGAGCCCGACCTGCTCCCTCAAGAAGCCCTGCAGAGGAGCTTCCCACGGAGAGGACAGGACCACGGCCACTGGCTGCAGGAGGGCGGCAGGGCCTTTCATCCAGCGGCTCCCACGCTGGTGCCAGCTGCTAAGGAGATCTCTCGTCACCACATCTCTGCATCTGACAGAAATGATTTTTTATGGCATCTGCCTGTGCTGGAGTCAAACACTGCTGCTTAAACTAGAAGAACGGAGCTTATGGTCAAACAATCCTTTCGATGAGATGGTGGGGTAATTAGAGTAGGTATAACACAAAAAAAGGAAGAAAGGGTTGGCTGGGATCTCTGAAAGATGCTTGGGAGGTGAGTATTTGCCGTGCCTGACAGTTAAGCATCCTGCTGCCTGCAGAAGTTTATTACCCCAGACTATGTGCTTGGGGTCCATGCTGAAGTTTAGTTTCTCAAGAAAATTAAAGCAATTAAAATGAGTTGTTCAGCATCCAGGAATGAAAAGTCTTAAAAGCCAGCATGTGGAGGAGGGAACTGCCTAACCAAAACTAATAAGAAAGGCCAGTGTTTCTAACTTTCAAAGAGAACATGTTATATCACGGCAATTTTCCATCCTTTCTTCATCTGCAACTACACTGGACACCCACATACCAATTTGTACATGCCTGTGGAGAAGGGTAACCTGGATTTAACTGAAGCTGTTCCCAAACCATAGGTAAAATGAAACACAGAAAGAAATGTTGATGTGCCTCCTTCGTTTGTTGTTTAAACGAGGCAGTGAGCCTGCTCCTAATGAGTAAGTACAGAGACAAAAGAACCAGGAGGCAGGGAAACAGAAGGCAGTTAGTTCGGGTGGGAACTTCCCAGGAATTCAGGAGCAGAATCTGACTTTGCAGTGAGGTAAAGCTATTTTTTTAATTTTTAACCTGAGACAGTGCAACTCAAACACTAAAAGTCTTTTGTTTGGGAATCAAATCATCAGCTCCTCAGAAAGAAAATGCATTATAATCTTTTCATCCTATTTAAAAAAGAAAAAAGGTTAAATGGTCAACAGAATACTCTAGGTGAAACATACAAGAACACAGAACATTTGTCCCTTGGATATTTTGATCCTTTGAACAAAAATATAGCAAATGTCCTTCTGTTATGACACAAGTCATGATCCTTTAGTACCGATTATCTTCACAGACATATCCAACCACAACATGCACCAGGAGCCAATTTATACGCTACACCAGCTTTTACTGTTTCTCTTTCCCATGCCTTTCAGGGTGATCTTTGTTCATCGTAATTCCTACCCTTTTCCAGAAGTTGCTGTGTGGGAACATGCTGAAGCAGGATGTACTTGCTGCTTTTAACCAGGTGTTGAACAATGTGCTGTTGCTGCTATCTTGACAATATTTCACTATCATTACTGAAAAATAGATTTATTGGATGTCTGATAATTATCGCTGACGTTAATACTATTACTAACTCAGTCTTTTTGTCAGTTATTGTTATCTATTTACAGAACCCTATTCAAATAAGAAGTTATGTGAATGAGTAAAAGCAAAAATGCAAACAGTGATAGTGTGCTCTCTTCCAGCTTCATTTCTCTTGGTTGCCCTCTACCAGTGGGACACATCTAAGTACCAGGGGCAAAAAACATCCAGATGCTTTATAGGTGGGAATTCAGTCCTGTTGGAAGAAGAATTATTTGCCACAGCTGAATCCCAACACCAAGATTCATGCCCATTATTTATTTCAAGCTTTTTCAGTAGTGTCTTGACTATTGGTTCTTGATTTGGAGGCCACGAGATACCCCAGCTCTGCTTACCCAAGTTGTCCCAGCCACAGGAATAGTGCGTGAAGCATATGCAGAAGTGTATACAGAGAGAGACTGCAGACTGCCTTGCAGCTGCCTTCATTTTTTGAACACATCTCTGCTGAGGGTAACTCCCCACTTTGAGTGCTATGGAAAAAGTATTCCAAGAAAATAATTCCCGATCTTTTTTCTTTTTTTAATCTGAAAACCTGAAAACATTTTCCAGGGGAAGAGTGAACCCTACAAAGCAGGCTGAAAGCTGCTAATCAGAAAGTTGGTTTTTTTAGTGCTTCTTGTAGTATTACCTGCGCTGGTCTCTCTCCTTTCCTTGCCTCGGATTACGGGTTGAAACCACAGTTCTGAAGTTGAATTCCAAGTGACAATACAAGGCAACAAGAGAATGAAACAGAAATGCTTCTGGTACTAGTATATTATATTAGATCCTTATAAAACTGCTGAGAAAATAGATGTTTCACCAAAGGAAAAAAAATGTAGTTTTGGCATTGGGACATAATGTAATATTGACTTCAGAAAAATGTAATCGAATCGTAATTGATTAGACAATTTAAAAGCCTTTAATGAGTTAAAGATGTGATTTCTTTGTGGTTGCATTATGGTCAGACAATTGATTTCTAAGAGACAAGACAGCTAAAGCTTAACCTGGGTTACTGTGCTGTGTCCACCCGACAATCCTCAGATAAGATTGACTTTTTGAAGCAATTTTTCTTTTCACTGTGTTCTTACTTAGTTGTCAACATCAAAGCTGTCCAACTCTAAAGTTACAGGCATGAGGATTAACTTCATGTATCCTTTCTTACCCTCATACAGACACACATATGCAACCAAGATGGGCTAGTGATCCATTTCTGTCTATGGTCTTTCTACCGTGGTAATTTTTTAAACTGTTTTACAGGAAAAGTGTTGGCTTTTGAAGGTGTACTTTGAGGATTGAGGCATTTTCTTCCTTTTGTGGCATCTCAGAGCACTAAAACAATCGTGCACAGATTTATAATGAGCTGTTTTTCCTATTTTCCTTTCCAAATCAAATTAAAGACACAAAGTGGAAAATGTCATGTTTGAAGGATGGGTAGCTTTCTTCCTAGTGAGTTTTCAGGAGTGGCAAACAGACAAAGTAGATAAAAGCTGATATTAGCATTCCTACGTTTAGTTCCTGTAAGTATAGACATTAACATGTTTAATATGAATACCGTTTCTATAGCCCTCACAAAATGGCCACAGTAAGCTTTATGTCGGTAATAAGAGCTAAACCTTGCTGTATTTCATTTCATTCCTGCTGATAGCATTTATCAGCAAAATCTAGATTTAAAACCCCCCAAAATATGCAATTTAAGCCTTATCATAACTGGATGTCTAGGAGGAAAGTGAGGGATTATCTGGAGCCTGGAAGCACAAATGTAAGAGCGTATTGTCATCATAGACCATGGGCCTTTTGGCAAACTGTAGTGTAAGCTTCAGCTGACAGGCCTTTTCGCAGATGACAGATGAAAATATGAAACTTAAATTCTTCATGACAGATAGCTGTGCTGAATGAAGGGGCTGAGGGGACAGGGCCAGTCTGGGGGTGAGAGTGGCCTATGTAAAGACCTGGCTTGTGCCGTGCGGGGTGGCTCTTTGTGATCAGCACACTACGGATTTCTCCTCGAGACTCTACCAACAAAATCTTGTACAAGTCTAGTGGGGTATTTTTTGTTCTTTTTCTTTCAGATCAACATTTTTTTTCACCACAGCAAATGAATGCAGAGTCTTAAAGGACGGGGTGACAGATTAAATTTAATATGCAGGCTTGAAAGACATTTCCTGGATGTTTCTCCATCAGATCTTTCCACCCAAGCTAACGTGCTGCTATTGTAGGAAGCTTATTAATTGGCTTATGAATTGTGCTTAATCCTCAGTGTTGGCAAGCTTTGTCTTTTTTTTTTTTTTTTCAAATTGAATCTGGGAATGATTGCTGCTTTCTGTCAGCACCATCTCTCAGTCCAGCCCTCCATCCTGCCTGCCCACACCACAGGCCTCTCATCTCATCCTTGGCGCAGGATGGAGCTCCCGGGTAGGATGGAGCACCTGGGATGTCCTGGAGGATATCACACCAGCTGACTGCAAAGGTTTCCACCAGCCTTCAGGCCAATGAAACAGGAAGACACTTCTCCATGTTTGTTGGCTAGCTTTGTGGGGCAGGGGAAAGGCACTGCTGTGGAGCTATTATGCTCTCCCTTGTGCTTTCAGCTTCGTTGCCAGGCTATAAAGAGAAGGCCTGGGAGCCAAGCGCAACAGCACACAGAAAGGCAGTCCTGGAGCCATTATCAACACAGTCCTTGCTGAAGTCAATGACCTATAGGATCTAACTCTTAATATTTGTCTTTTTTTATACACTTTGTAATTATCAACACACACACACACACAGAAAAATGGAAAATCCTAAGGTAACACGTTAATTTTTACTAGATGTACCATATGTATCCTCATATGCTAGAAGCCTGGCAGGACTGCAATGTCACAACAGACATTTATTGAAGTATCTGGGGAAATGTAACAAAAAGTGTTAGTGGAAAATGGTCTTTCAGCTAAATTACCTAATATATTTGCTAATGGTATCTGATTTAAAAGCCATAAAAATACTAAGTTAAAAGCACATTAGAAGATGTGGTATATTTATAAGTGTTTGTCACCGTGGCAACAAAAGTGAAATTCCAAATCTAACACCAGCTTTGATGGGCCAAGACCTTTGAAAATTGATAAATAGCTGCTCTTTATAGCAATGATCTGCTTTCAGTGAAGAAATACTGCACTGTAAAAGGAAGTTCTTCGTTGCATAACAGGATTATGTTAGCTTTCAGCTATGGTTTTGCCCTGTCTGCCCAATGTAGTATGTATTTTAAGTCTTGACAATAAAACAGTATGTTTGCAAATATGGTAAAGTGCCCGTCTTTCCTGTGCTTCTTTTTGAAACTTCACACCTTAATCTCCCATAACAAAACAGGTTTGTTACAATTTCACTGAGCCATAAACTGGCTTTGGACAATTTGCAAATCCATAGCTAGGATCTGATGGCTCTGTTGGGGAATTTTACTTCCAGTCTAGAGATATTTGTTCCATAAGCACTAAACTGTATGGGCCCTGATAAATGTAGTGCTGGTTTCAGCTCTGCTTTCCTACATAGCATATAGTCCATAAATCTGTACTTCATGACTTAAAGCTAATTATTCACCTGTGAAGCACATTCTTTCAATATATTACCTCTTCATTCAACGAGGCATAGATCATTATGGAGTTAATTGTTACAGATCCATTGGCTTGCCCACTGATCACTTCTGAAGATCACAGAGACAGGTCTACAAGAGAAAAAATAGCAAGAAAAAACATGTGTATACTGTCTAGCAGACATGCTCTGCTTTGCATGATGACAGCAAACTGCTCCAAAGAATTGTGTGTCAGAATATCACTGAGAGAGAATATCCCCCAGATTAAGCCTAATGGGGGTAGGGAGAGGGGGGCAGGAAGGCGATGTTTCCAGTAGTATGCAGACAACAAACTAGTAACACCTTTTCTCTGCTGAGGGTTGTTCCCATTCTTCTCCTTAAAAGAATGACAATTAACAAGTCACCTTTGGAAGCAGATCACCTTAGAAAGATAACAATGAAGTTAATGGAAGATACAGGTGCTGTATAGAGTCAAACATGTCATTGGACCACTTCTGAGACAAAGATGCATCACCCTGCATAACTACTCTTTATAGAGTAGTTGGGATTGATTAACCAAGTTGGGTACGGAAACGAAAGCTCTGTTTGTTCTATGTGGGAAATTTCTGAGCAGAGGTGGAACTCCATGGATTCAAGTGTCCAAAATGCCTTAACTGATTAGAAGTGCTTATATAGTGTTTTAAGTGGTACTAGGTTAGAAACTACTGAGTGCTTCGTCTCTCTTTCTCTTCTTTACATTTTCCTTCTACTTTGATTCATAAGGTCAATAACTGTACAAGAAAGCCAAAGTAAGCATGAAAATTGATAGGAAAGAGAACTAGAAGGAGTCTGTGAAGTGCAAGGAAGCAGCAGGAAGATGGAGGATTGGAGAGTGGAAGGATTTCCTGTAAGCACAATTAGGCTTGAATATGCTCAAAAACATGCTTCATATGTCCGGCTTAGGAGATGGAAGTATCTGTGTCTTATTTAAGGCATAGTAAAACAGAACTGAACTGTCATGATCTCAGGATGTATTCAGCTCAGCTCAGAAAATATGCTCGGAAAAATATGTATTTATTTTTAATTCAAGTTATTTTTATTTTCCAGTTTATTTATTTTATTTTTCATTCAATTCAGAGGAGAGAGGAAATGTGTTAATATCAACGCAAGCCTTAGAGGACTTGCTTTGGAAGGAAGAACTTTTAATTGCAGAGATGTCTGTGACATCTCAGTATCGATGCATAATTCTGCTCTCTTGAGTTTAAATAGATTTAATTTTTTACATTCTATTTTATGGGAAATTTAAAAATACATATTTCTATTCTGATTCAGATTTCCCAGTACAAATGTCAACGTCTAGCTCATTTTCCTCATGAGCATAATTTACCTTTGTTAAAATCAATCAAGACTGAGAATGTCACTCAGACTGGACCTCCAGCCTTGTATTGTGCTTCAGTGGATTGAAGACCAGGCCCACAGCTCCATCCATCTCCATCTATCCAGCCAGATGTGCCTCATCATGAAGTGACCGAACATCTCCAGTGAACCATAGAACTGGCTCCTGTATTAGTTAAATTGCTTTCTAGCAAAATACATGCAATTTATATGGAGCTGATAAAGCATCTATTAAGACACTGGTTAATAGATGTGGTTGGAGTTATTTTTCAAGTATTGATAATAGGGTGGAAAAAGGGTTTCAATTAACTGAGCTAGCAAGAAGCATATGGATAGACATGTGCTCTTACACTCAAGTGCACAATTTTCACTGATTGATAAACCTAACACCCACTTGAGAGTATATTCTAGTTACACCTCTTCACCATTAAACTCTTCGTTTACCCCCAAATGAATAGATTAACATTAAGTAAACTCTACTGAAAAATTGTCCAATTCAGGAATGCTTTAATATAAATTTGCAACAGCCATAAAAGAAAATTAAAACTATGATTTGAAAACCATTATTTATAACATACAGTTCAAGATTTCTATGCAATGAGTGATTCAAATGTGCTTTTTAAATGAGTTCACACAAATCTGCATAGGACCATCAGCATAATATATATGTATATAATATAAACACCTACCTGTGAGAATATTAAAAAAAAAGTGATTAAATTTTATTTTGAAGATTACCAATCATATTGCTTTAGAAAATTTGTATTCATAATTTTTGTTTGCTCTTAAGTGCTCTTCAAATAGCTTGGATTTTCTTTTTAAAACAAAGGAGGTCATACACCTGTCAGTCAAATCAGCATATTATATGCTGAAGAAAAATGACTACATTGTAGGGGCATTTCTGACAACAAACAAAAATGGAGAGAAGATGGGCCTGTCATTTTTTGCAACACTCTTAGCTTTGGGTTTGAACTCAAACAAATCAGAAACTGTTTTTGGATGTATTCATCCACACTGTGCCAATGAATCGTGGGTGTCATAACTGGTCAGGAAATCAAATTCTAAATTTAGTCATTTCTGGGGCACTTGAGGAGCCATTGCTTCAGTTGCATCTCTCAGATCTACAGAGTTTTGTTTGAATTTATTTTGCCTTGTGGCTTACACGTAGCCTGCATAAACACTGAACATACAATTTCAAACTTTTCTGTTTTGTTACAGTTATACTTCAGACTGCAGCCACCTCAAACCACTTCTGAGGAGAGGCGCAATGGCAGATATGGACTTTTCTCTACAAATGACCAAACAATGAAGGACAAAGAATAGAATCAGTTTTTTGAAGAGCTGACATTATATAGGGCCTATAAACTTTTTTTTCCCCATTAATGTGCAAGGACTTCTGTGAAGATTGTGCAATAGTAAGGCATAATAACGCAATGGGAAGGATCTGCAATTTCCAGTATTGCAAAGACATTGTTTTTAAATAATTAACATTCTCTTAAATTTAAGTACAAAGGTTGCTCCAAAAGTAATGCCTCCTATTTATTTTCATGGATAGTACAACTGATACAAAGAACACAATAACACCATTTGATAGAGCAAATTCTCAGCTACAAAACACTATTGCTCAGCATAATAACCACCATTATTTATGCATTTTTTTTTGCCAGCAGTGAACTAGGGCCTGTAGGCTGCAATCATAAAAATCTGCACCAGCAGAAATGATCCATTGCCCCTATCACCACTGCTGAAATGCATCAGTCAGCATCTACTGCTCACATCCACTGTTTGGGCTCCATAAATGTTCAGCAAATGTTGACGAATATCAATATGTTCCATTTTTTCCACATGGAGGAGTTCAGTGACACACTTCTGCTTCATACACACTTCAGGTTAGATACCATTCTGTCAGCCTGCCCCTCCGCTGCCATCTGTTGCAAAGCAACAAGATATAATGGGATATTGGTGGGAAGGTTCAACCTCTACTGCCATACCCACTGCATCCGCCTCTGACACTGCAGGCCAGCATAATGAAATAGGAGGCATTACTTTTGGAGCGGCTTCCTGAAGATCTGTATTCCAGCTGCCAGCACAAAACCATGGCCTTAAAACACACAGATCTGTTCTGAATAGTTTTAATAAAACTTGTGCTACTGTTTGGAGAAAAAAATTGTCTTTATAGGTTTACAGGAGCATGAATTATAAAACGATCTTTCAGACCTCAACGATCTGATCTGCAGAAGTGCTTAGCACCGCCAGCTCTGCGTGTTCAGGATCTTTCAAAATCAGGCCCAAAGCCTGAATAGGAATGTCACCACAAGACATTTTCATGCTATTTGCAGATTTTCTTCACAATACCTCCAGCTTTTGATTGTGCTAAAGCCTTAAAAGCAAATCAGAGAAAAGGCTCCTCTATTGTGTATTACAAAAGACACAGCTAGAAACAGTAAAACTGAGAGAGCACTACTTCACATGACAATCAGGTTAGGTCTTTTACTTTCTTTCTCAGCCAACCTCAGTAATAACACACTTAAAATCAACATTTTTTGCTATAACATACTGCTGTTGGTGAACCTACCTATTTTTAATTTACCTCATATGTTAGATTAATAATTAGCACCCCACTTAATTTTACAGTTCACTTGCTGTAGTTTAATAAGTACTGTATGTGTAAATATATGAATATAGACAAATATACAATGCAGAAAAATGATTTTATATATATTCCCATAAAACCATTAGATTTGTAGATTGGTTTGACTAATATTCACCATTTACTCTGATGCTGTTTTTATAAGCATTCCAACTATCATTGTTGCTATCATATTCACTAAGGGTCGAGGAATTAAAGTTAATAAAAGACTTATGTGTATCAGAAAGCATGTCAGGAACAGAGAGTCTGTTTTTAAGCATTTTCTTTAAAATTCCATTCAGAGTAATCTCCTATCCAGCAGAGACAAAAAAAAAAAGACTATTGATTTTGTACAGTCATATGAGCAGTGGCCCAGAAACTGCTGTGGTCTGAACTCATGTGGAAGGGTTAAATAAGCCTGACTGAGAGGAGGAAGAGGACTTGACCCAATAGCTCCTTGTGGTTCTGATTTGGCATACTTTATCTAGTCTATTTGGTAAGCCACACTGAAGAGCAGAAAGTTCTCAGGAATATGCTCATTTTAAAGATAAATTAACTGACACTTCTGCTAGTGACAGCAGTTCATTTAGGTGGAAACCCACTTGGTGATTCATCAGAGCCCCTAGATGCATTGAACAACACATGACAAGTGAACAGGATCTTTGAGGAAGAAGGTATCTTCAGCTTTGCAGAATGTATGAAGAAGGGCTTTGGGTCTCTACGGGCTTCTGCATTGAAAAAGTAATGCTTTGGGTCATATCATGTGCTCTGCAACCTTCTTTTCCTGCTAGAGTGGCCTTGCAGCATTCGCCACCGCAACAAGAGCTAGAGGTGGCCGTCATGGTGGAGCAGGGTGCCTCGTGCTAGAAGGAGGCCAGGGAACTGCGCTGTGCTGCTTGCAGCCAGCTTCAGCATTGGTGTGAGCACTTCCACGCCTGCCAAAGCTTCTACCAGTCTGGAGAGCCCATGGTGATCAAGAAAGAACAGTAGCTGTGAGCGGAAAGAGAAACTGAGAAAGCAAGTGTAGAAGATATTGTTGAAGACATGTAGAAGTAGACATTGTTGGCAACATGACTGAAGAAGCACTTCCGGAAAGGGTGACTTTTCTAACTGTAGCTGGGACATAAATTAAGGGACTATAGTCTGTGGACAACCTATGCTGGGGCAGAGAAGCAATAGAGTAAGAAGCAGTGGAAAAGGAGCGAGGCAGAAGGCAGAAACCACCAGGCCTTATCCCAAACTGCCAGTGCTGCCCACTGCCTCACTGAAGGGACTGAGAGGAAGGGTTGGACAATGTGAACTTGTAAGAGATTATTTACACATGCTTGACCTTCCACAAATAACTACGGGGAAAATCATTCTTGGCTCCTAATATAGTCAGAAATGAAACAGATCCCTTCAAATTATGTTTTAGGACTGATACTTAAGCCAAGTGCTCTGAATCTCCACCCATTTGTGCCCGTTTCTCTCTTTTCTGAACAGAAAGTCCAGAGGGACTTCCTGGGGAAGCAAGCTATGTAAGATCATGAGGAACTGATACCTTCCCTTGATTTGACCTAGGTATCAGTTAAGTCTTTCTGTTTGCCAGTACAGCTAACAGGCATTAGCCCTGCTTAGCTATCAGACATCAAAAATAACACTTGGCAATTCTTGCCTGGCTACAACATTTGATTTTATTTGGGTCGAGATTCATCTTGATAGATCTTGGCCATACCTTTGCCACTATGCAGATATGTAAAGGTAGAAGGATGATTTATATATGAAAAAAAAAGGCCTTCTCTGTTCACCTGATTCCTAATGATTCATACTAACCCATCCAGCATCTAGTTTGGATTGAGATTGTCAATATGAGTTCAGTATTCTCAAGACAGTCTTGGCAGAGATAAACAAAGGCAGTTGTGTAATAACAGGAAAAAGACACTTAAACACCAATAACAGTTATTCCATCATACAGTGAGAGTGCAATTCAATTCCTTAAACACAAGCAACTGGTACCACTGTGAAAAACCTGGGGTATTTTGTTTCATCTCCAGCTGCCATGGGGAAGGGTCAAGGTCTCCCAGATTACACATCATGCAGTCCTGTGTTTTAGAGCATCTCAAATGACATTAGAAATTTTTGTTTAGGCAACTGAATTGTACCCTGACTGTCTTGATATCTGCAGGGAATGCAAGTCGTGGTGAACAGTACCTAGTAATTAGTCCTATGTTCAAAGCATCAATACAATTTGCACTGAGGCTCAGTAATAAATATCTTGCTGACATAGCTACAAGTATTCAAGGGTTACAAAGCTGTTTGAAATCTGGTTCTGAATGCATCTGGTTCTCTTCCAGGACGTATAGTTGGGAGCCCAGAGATCAATTGCCAAGAAAATTAAAGGGGAGTGGTGTATAGGAAGCTTCCTGCACTCTGAATGGAGGAAGATTTGAAGGAAAATAACAGTGAAAATTTTAAATGATGAACTGAGAGGAGAAGAAAGATGATACCAGGAATGATAAACAAAGACAGGAAATAGCCTGCTGGTGGTATTAGTCCTTGATTAGGAGCCCGTTAAGTTTTGGCTAGAGGGCTAAACCCAAGGAGACATTTTGTCAGCCCAAATGTGGAGAGAAAACTGAAAGACAATAGAGCAATTAGACAGAGGAAGAGAGCAGAAGTGAACAAACACATTGCCCCTATTACAATGACACACAGCTAGAGTTTTGCAGCAATACTGTCCAGCTGCCTTTGGACTAACTGAAAATGAGAAAATAAATCAAACTTTCTTTCGACTGTCAAGGGTAAAGAGAAAGCTGTTTCTTTTTCAGCCACCGGTAACCTGATAGCTTGCCAGTGTATTTCACATAAGGGAGTCTGTAAAGCAACATCTAAGTGCTCCTTGTGATTAATATTCCTTATGATCTCCAGCCACCTAATCACATACTGACCTCAGCGAGGGTCAACTGTGAGAAGAGATGGGCTGTGGGAGCAGGGTGGGCTACCAGGAGATGCTAGTGAATGATGGAGCAGCTGTAGAGAAAAGGAGAACCACTGCAGACATGAACAAATAAATAGTGGCAAACCAAAGGCACTGATCTCAGGAACAGTGCCATGAGTCCAGATCTGCACAGAGTCAGACTGAAAGAGGTGAGGCAATCCATTCTTGATGTCTAGATCTGCTGAAAGTAGGATATGCTTTTCTTCCCCAATTTATTCCAAAAAGTTATAGCATGAATTGCAGTGTTATCTTGAGACGGAAAACATGAGTTCTGGAGGATGAACTAACGATTGCTTGAGCTGCTGGATACGCTTTGTGATGCAGGATAGATACTCTGTATTGCATGGTGAATTCTTGCATTTTGAATGAAAAGCATTTGGTAGCAAGATCTTCCATATTGTCTTGGGGAACTGACTGCTTTCCTGGATATCTACCAGCCTGCACTGTAAGGCCCAGAGAGGTGTCCACCTCTTGCATCCAGGGGCTCAGCTGGTCCTTTAGGCAGTGCCCATGCACATGGATTCCACATTATGCCCATGAGACCAGCTGGATCAGATGCACACAATGAGCATTCTCTTGCAGTATAAAGTTTCTCTTAGTAGGTACTGTCTGATAGCCTGGGACTATGTAGACCTCCAAGGCAATGGTTTACTCAGAGCGTCTGAAGTCCTTAATATGCCTCTGAAATTCCTTTTCAGCAGGACATTTTTTAACTAAGGCAGCTTATAAGCAAATTCATTAATAATCTGATCTATTTCCTCTTCTTAATCTTTTCCTTGTAATATGCCCTCAGCCATTAGCACATCCAATTCAAAGAAGATGGGTCCCAGCATTGAAATGATTACTTGTCCATCTGAAAAAAATTTAGAAGTCTGAACTATTGCACTGCACACATTTTTGTTTCACTGTGAAGAAAATAAAAGCTCTACTTCCATTTTTCATGTATGCAAATTAAACTCTGAATAAATAAATCTACATAATCTCACCTCCCTGCTAGACAACTTGCAGTAACATTTGCCAAGAAAAAGACAGGCTTTTCTAGTGCTAATGCATAAAACATGTTGAATATAAGGAAATTAAAGAAAAATAAAAGAAATAATAGTTAGTAAATAGCTTCTGTGCAGTTTTGGAAAAAAAAAATAAAATAGAAGGATTGATGAGTTACTCAGGACTGTCTTGTTCAATCAATTCCAACATGCTACCAGTTAAGGGTATATTTAAGTTAAGGTTTTCATTGGGATGGTCATATCCTGAACCACTGAAAGTTAAAGGTTTTTCTTTTAATTACCATGGAACAGAGTGTAGACCTCCCTGCTGAAGCACTCAGGAATGTCAGGCCGTTGGTCCTACTCAATGTACAACCCAGTTACTGTGCAGGGATTAAAGCTTCAGAAAAGCAGCTCTCTTACTCTGTTCTGGGAATGCAGGAAGTGCCTTCCCAACTTGATCAAAACTATTCCTTGCTCTGTGTCTGCAGTCCATATGGGATACAAGCCTGGTGACTGCAAGGACTGCAAGTGGCCCTGATGCTGCAACAAAGGAAGGATAAAAAAAAACACAGTGGCAGTGTGTCCTGATTAGATATCAGTGGCCTTTTTCCACTCTGATTGCACGGGGTAGATGCTGAAAGGCAACTCTTACTCTTGATGGTCCATCTAGAAACCATCAAATGCCAATTGTACTTGCGTCTTAGGCACTCTCCTCTAACCTTTCAAATATGCTTTCACAGTGGAAAATTTATTCTGGACAGTTGAATCCTTACATCCTTTTCTCCAAAGAATTCAGAGACATCAGTGGAGCTAGGTCCACCAAAAGTCTTGAGTCAGCTGATAGGCGCTTTATATATATAAATATAAATACATATTTTAAAAAATTGCACCTGACTCTTAAAACTACATCACTTCATGGAATTCAGAGATGGTTTTTCTTGATGCATAAGGACATGGAAATTCTTTATTTGCTTCCTAGGGATGGAAGGGTATGGGATACACAAGGCCCATAGACTGAATAGGAAGTGACCAGTAAGAAACCTTAAGAATATATAACGTAAGACCCCACATCACAGGCAAAAGACTGGCAATAAAATCACTATTTTTTTTTCCTAACACCTGGCTGCAGAAGGATAAGTGCTTCCTGCTTGTCTTCTGTACAGTCTCGTGGTTCACAATAGGGGATGTCGCTCATATCATCCAACTCTTACGATCATTTCTTGTAAGGTCTGATTTGGAGAATGCTGTGCAGATCAGGTCCTTCAGGTAGCATAGGACAGGTATATGTTAAGAAGACAGGCATGATATGGCAGATACCGGTGTCCCTGGGGACATTACCAGCAGAGAGCTAAATGTTTAGTGGGATTACAATGAGGTATGAAGCCATCTGGGAGAAAGGCCAAATAAGGCAATACAAACCTCAGGTTTCCAAAGCCTGTGGTATTAGATTTAAAACAACAGATTTGAAGGTCTTTTTTGTTTTAGGTTTTTTTTTTTTTATTTTTTTTTAAGTTTTTGTTTGTTTGTTTGAAATCCACTGTTTTAAATCAATCTTACAAGTAGAACAGATAACTATGAAGGCATAAGTATCTTTTTTCTCCACAGCAGACGTGTAGGTAAAGTTGCCAGAACAAATTCAAGCTGCTTCCTGCTCCACAGCTATTTGAATCTGTTTGTCGATAGTGCTTTCCAAGTCAATTCTTTTTTCTTAGACAACCTAGGTGCAGTCGAGCATCTTTATGCTCCTGAGCATGCTGCAAAGTCAACTCCGGGTAAGGGAAAGTAAAGAGGGCAGCAGCTGAATGGTCGCAGACCTCTACAAGCTTTTGTTACCTGACAGCCTACTACTCTGCGGATAGAGAAGGATATCTGATAGTCCAAACCGCATGGCTTGCTAAACGTACAACAAGATTAACGCCTAGATTCCATACATTGATTAACAAAACTGGAGTTTTCACGATTCTCACAGCCCAAACAGAAACAGAGTGAAACAGTACACCGAGGACGCGCGTTCAGCATGGAGTGGGCCTGAAACGAGCACCTCGGGTCCCCTTTTAGGGTCCCGACCCGCGGAGCCCCAAGCCGCTCCCCAGAGGCAGAACGGGGCGTGGCCCCGCGGGTGCCGCTGTGGGGGGGCGCTGTGAGGGAGGCGCTGTGAGAGCGGCGCGGGAGGTGCCGAGAGGCGGTGCTGAGAGGCAGGCGGGCGGCGCTGAGGCGCAGGCGCAGTGGGGGCCGCGCAGCGCCGTGCCGCCATCCCGTCAGTGTCGGCGGGCAGCGGGGCCGAGCATGTCGGAAAAAAAGCAGCCGGTGGACCTGGGGCTCCTGGAGGAAGACGACGAGTTCGAGGAGTTTCCGGCTGAAGGTGCCGAGTGGGCCGTGAGAGGCGGGAGGGAGAAACGGAACGGCGGGCGCCTGTGGGCCTCGCCGCCTGCCAGCAGGCCGCGCTGGGCCGGGCCGG
Organism: Centrocercus urophasianus; assembly: GCF_019232065.1. Classification (NCBI taxonomy): domain Eukaryota; kingdom Metazoa; phylum Chordata; class Aves; order Galliformes; family Phasianidae; genus Centrocercus; species Centrocercus urophasianus. Next base: position 23,940,032 of record NW_024884711.1, read on the forward strand.
GGAGAGAGCGCGGCCTGCTGCGGGCGGGGCTGTGCCGTGCCGTACCGTACCGTGCCGTGCCGTACCGTGCCGTGCCTCCGAGAGCCCCGCGGGGACACGGCCGTACTCGCTGCATCAGCGGCCGGCGACCCCGGGTCCTCGCTGCTCGGAGAGCGCCAGGTCAGGCAGGAGGGGACGCGCAGCCCGGCGGTGCTGTGTCATCGTGCGGGAGCGCTGAGGGCGGTGCGGAGCGCGGGGGCCCGCCGTGTCCGGGTGGGAGGGGACAGGTGGCGGCGGGAGCTGCGAGGTGGAAACCCGTGTGGGAAGGGAGCAACCCACGCTGTGGATGCTCTAAGTATCGTCCTTGCAGGCACGGGTGTGTGTTGGTTTGTTTTTCGTAGGTGCAAAATGCATTGAGGGAGGGGGCTACGGGAATCTGTGCTTCTGCAAAGCAGCCCGAGGGCCTGTCACAGCTGCGGACTTGGAAAAGACCCTGTTTGGTTCTCTGCCCCCGGTTCTGGAAGGTCTCTTGAGCTGCGAGTGGCGATAAGTGATATGCAGCATGGGTGGAAGGTCTGGGGTTGTTTTTCTGTCCAGTGTTCCTCAGAGGTGATTTCTCAGTGGCCTTATGGCCCATCAGGATGCAGAGTACTGCACTACGTGTACTGACGTTATGTTTGCACATAGCAGAGATTAGACCTAAAATAAACAGAGAAGATGAGCCCTTTGCTTTCTTTTCCATATGTTTCTTAAAAGGGTGAAAACAGTTATTATCATTAAATATAAATATTGACTGTAAGGATGAAGGAAGTCTTAAAGCATGCATATGAACCTGGGATTGGTCAGCACACTGAGCTGCCATTACGTGAGTTGCTCATCTGTCTCACAGAGTGGTGAGGTTCACAGCTCAGTGCTCACAATTTGAATCTTGATATTCATCTCAACATTTTGTGCCTTGAAATTTTTCTTGTCAACAGAAAGAATTTTTTTTCACGATCTTCATATTCCCCTTTCACTGCCCTGAGAAAAAGTTCTTTGAACAGTCAAGTAAAGTTTAAACTATAAAACTGTGTTTGAAACTGGAGGAAATGGTACTACCAGCAAATAAGACTGAATTAACTGATTGTTAGACTCAACGTGCATCTGTGTACAAAACGAGCAGGGTAAAATTAATTCTACTTGCATCTAGCTGTGATCCTAAAGCTGAGTAACTGGAGATGCTCTTCACACTTCTGGGTGGAACAGACTTTTATTGAAGAGTGGCCACAGCCAGACTTCCTGCTGCTGTACCTTGCTAAAGAGGCCCAATGAAATCTTCAAGTGAGATAATAATGTTGAGAGGCTATAAAGAAGGTTTGAACTGCCTGGAAGATTATCTGAAGTTACCTGGGAAAGAGTATAATAAATATTTGATAAAACTCATGCCAAGTTACTGCTCTTTCAAATTAAAACACCTTTTTCTATGCAGCAGAATAACTACATTTTATTACTGCCCTTCCCTTCAATCCAAAGCAAGTTAGATAATGCGGACTTGTGTTAAGGACAGAAATTGTGGCATTTGGGAAATCTTATTTCAATGTGGGCTTTTTCTTGAAACAGTATGTCAAAGCAAGTTTCAGTGTCCAGTTCTTAAGAAATACAGCATGATACGTTCAAGTGTATGTGAGTTGGTCGCTAAAAGCATCTTGTAGAGTGCTGCTCTGAATGTAATGTGTGAAATAGTGGGACTTTTGGTTTTTATTATCTACTCTAAAGAGCACTTTGTTGTCCTGTCCCAAGTGAAAAATATGGGGAGATGTTGCATTATATCCAGATAATTTTTTAAGGAATGACAAGTTTATCAAAATGGATGTTGTGATTTTGGTGTGTAGCAGCAGTACTTAATAGTAGTAGCAGGCTCTCAGATGTTCTTTGCATTTCCAGTCCCAGATAGTGCTATATTTATTGTTTTTTACCGTTACTTATAGGCATGTAGTAGAGCTGGAATAGCTGTATGTAATTCTGGGCTATGGTGTCAACACACAGACTGCAGAATTGTAGATTGTAGAATCTTGTAGCTACAGCAGGGAGAGTGTAATTTCAGCATTGCTTCTGCTTTTCTCTCCCCTCCCTCCCTTTCTCCTTTCTCCTTTCTGCTCTGGAAGGCAGTGTGGGCCTTTTTGCCTCTTCTGTACTTGGTATTGTTTGAAGCATTCTTCCAATGTTCCTTTCATGGAATCACAGAATGGCCTGGGTTGAAAAGGATCTCAAATATCATCCAGTTCCAACCCCCTGCTCTGTGCAGGGTCGCCAACCAGCAGACCAGGCTGCCCAGAGCCACATCCAGCCTGGCCTTGAATGCCTCCAGGGATGGGGCATCCACAGCCTCCTTGGGCAACCTGTTCCAGTGCATCCTCTGTGTGAAAAACTTCCTCCTAATATCTGACCTAAACCTCCCCTGTCTCAGGTAAAACCATTCCCCCTTGTCCTATCACTATCCACCCTTGTAAAAAGCATCTGTAATTGAAGCTGAATTTGTTGTGATGAATGCTAGTTGCTGTGGTTTTTTGAAAACCATTTTGAGCTATTTTACATTAGTAGGTAGAACTTGACTTTGATAGTGGTTAAGGCTGTTCTGAGCTTTGCTTTTTGTATCAATCCAAATAGTCATCAATGGTTAAGTTTTTGTTTTGGAAAAAAATGTCAATTGCACACAAATTGGCAAAGCTTACTGTAGATTGTAATCAAATAAAATCCCTCCCTTTAGCCAGTGAACGGTACAACTAAATTCAAATAATGCATTCTCTCATACTGCAGTTTTTCCTCATCTGCCCCATTTCTTTCCTTTCCTTTCTTTAAGACCAGTAGAATTTCTATGTTCCTCCATCTCTTTTCCTTTATATAATTTGAGAAGTTTAATCGTAATGCCTTCTGCATCTGTGTCTTTAATTGGTTACAAATAGATTTATTTTCTGGGTGAATCTCAAGTGCTAATTTTATTGCCTGTCAGCATTAAAAGGAGAAGAAAACCAACTTTCCTTTTTGTAAGGGAAATGAACTAATTCTTCATCTTTTATCCTACAAGGTGCTTTTCATATGTCTGTCCATGTTTAATGTTACTTTGGCCCTTTGTCCTCAAAGCTTTCCCTGAGCTCAGGCAGATGACTAAGGGAGAAGTAGAAGGTTGTTGGTAGCAACTGTTGGTGGCAGGTGCATCTTCTGCCTTTGCTGCTGCATGGCAGATACGTTTGTGGCATCCACAGACTGTCAACGCCTGCTGTGAGTCAACTGAGCATCTGTATGTGTGCTCTGGATAAAGCATTCAATATGCATTTATCTTTTTAATCACAAGGAAAAAATATTAAATACAAACCTGGAATTGGGTGCCTTTTGTTGAACTAGGAATCAAATACTCAATGATGGTTTTTCGTACTGTGGTGCTACAGCTTGTCCATTTGTATGCAGAATAGCCCTTACGGGTACCTTCACGCCATGATGCGAGGTGTGCAGTGCTTTGGGTACCAAGTTGTGTTCTGATCAGAAATCAGGAGTTTGATTTTTATTTATTTATTTTTTTTTTAAATAAATCTCACTGTGCTGTTTGGTCTCATGAACACTTGAGAATGATCTGAACTTCAATAGAAAAGTGAGAAATTCCTTATCATCTGAAGTCTGCCTTACCCAGAGGTCACTGAGACGTGGTACCAAAGCAGTGCATCATTTGCTATGTAGCTTTCTCTTCCTGTCTTTAGATTGGACTGGTTTAGATGAAGATGAAGATGCACATGTTTGGGAAGACAACTGGGATGACGACAACGTAGAAGATGATTTCTCCAATCAGTTAAGGTAATTTTATTTTTTAACTTAGTATTGTAGAATCTGGATAAATGTTTAAAACTGCACTATTCAGTTATTAATATCAGAAACTTGAAAATCTGCTGAGTTGTCTGAATTGTACTGCAGAGATTAATGGCAAAGGAGCCAAGATTCTCTGTGCTGTGCTGTATGGTAAGCAAAGTTATTGCTAAAATCTGTGCCTTCAAAATAGCATTGCTGTGCTTTGACCAAACAGATTGGTGATTGCTGGAAAACTTTTCCATATTTGTTCAAGTTCCTTTCTTCTGGGTGATGAGCAGCAATAGCAGAGTAAATATTTATAATGTGCTTTAAAAAAGTGATAATAATTTGGGAACCTCTAATCCACTTGTATAATCCTCTAGGTCACTTGTCATTTCAGTTAATGATTTACTTGTGTAATTGTCATTTAAATTATTTCAAGAGTGAACACAAATTCACATTTCATAATTAGTCCTTCATTATGTTGCATGCAGAGTAAATGTCTGCAGTACTGCCTGATTAACGGTTCCTGGGATGATCTCCTTGGTAAAGGGAGAAAGTGACCCTTTGTGTGGCAGATACAAAACCAGTTTGTTGTAGTCTTTGCTTACAAGTTTGGAAGGTAGTTAAATTGTAATATTGGAAATGTAATGCTGACACACAGAGAAATACAAGGGTGGTGTAATTCTTAACAAACATAGTCGATCTCGACAGGCCTTCAATATATGTCTTAATTATAGCCTGTAGTGTTGGCATCCTCACGTTGGCCCTAAAATGATAGTTTGCATTGTTGCTTTGTTGCAGCATGTTTTTATTTCATCTTCAGAAAGGAAGTGGTGCATTCCTCCACTTCTAGAATTCCAATGCTGTGTAAACTAACTTGAGATTTAGACTGTTGTGTATAGATACATACATGCTAGGACTAGGATATAAGACTATCCAGGGTGTAGTTCTGGCTGATGTGTTGGAGGCAGGTAGATAAGAAGCTATCTGGAGATGGATGAGGGGAAGTAACCTTTGGCAGTTGCTGACCTGGTGTCCCAGCAATAAGTAACGTGAGCAAAGTGATCGTGTTTCCTTGGAATTGTTGTATTGCACCAAGATTTAAACGTGATATTAATGTATTTTTAAAATTATGCATATATATATTTTAAGTACATGCATTTAAATCACTCAGATTGGTGAGCTCATTGAGTTTTAGGAAATGTTGAGAATACACAGTATGAGACAATGCTGTGGTGTTTGTTTTTTTCTAATGGGTTGCTGCTGGCTTACTGGTGCTGCTCTGCACCATGTAGTTCAACCAGCCACAGCAGATCAGGGCACAAGTAAATGTGGTTAGAGCAAATATTTGTATTTTTCATATGGGATATACTTCTAGTGATCCTGAGACGTTCACATGAAGAACTACATAAGTAAAGCAGAGGTTGATGATGTGAATGAGAAGGCAGTGTGTCACGTTCACTGTTTCTAGAATGATTGTATGTTGTGCAATTTGCATTTTGAGCAAATATTTGGATTTTAATGTGCACATCTTTATTTTCTTTTACACAGAGCTGAATTAGAAAAACACGGATACAAGATGGAAACTTCATAGCTTTTGCTGATATGGAATGGTGTAACACTGAACTTTGGACAGACTATACTGAGAAACGGTGGAAAATGAGAAGACGCTTAGTTCATTATCTGCTTGAATTTATTATTGTTTTGTATGGAAAATAAAGTTTTTAATCTTAGCCCGAGTCATATGTTCAGCCTCTGCTAAACTGTAACTTGTCTTTTGGCTCTTAGATGCCTTGTGTGACAGAGTTCACAGATCCTCATAGATTCAGTAGCTGATGTCATTGCACCAGCTCCAGTGATGGGGAATCAAATATGCTCAACCAGAGTGAGAACTGGGGAACATTTCTGTTATAAGTGATGTGGAGCATAAAATCAATAAAATACTCATGAAAGAGAAAACACTCCTGTATTCCAATTAAAATGCAGCACAGGTAGAAAAGATCTGGGGGAAGTAATGAAACTTCTTTTGCTTTAGGACTTGATCATAATGACTTGGTTTTTTTCTTAGTAATTTAATGTGGGTACTAGTTTGATAACCTCAGAAGATAAAACCCACTCTAGAGTGCATCTTACAATAGCAGAAGTCCAAAATTGACAATTTTGTCTTGTCATTTTTCAACTCTGTTAAAGAAGAGTCCTTGCTGGAGGTGAGGAAAGTTCTGTTCTCATGGTTATTTAATCCTGGGAATCTCTGGTGAAATTGCCTCCAATTTGCTGGTTAGAGCAGTTCATCTGTATGACACAAATGCCTGCTGAGAACGGAAATCAAACTTCCAACTCATTTCATGGGGGCCAATAAATAGTTGCCAGATAGATACGGGTGTAGTGACTGGATTCGATTACTCTCTGAACTAGAAAACAGAAGGTGGAAATTACAAAATCCATTACCAATTCCATGAACCCTCCCCGAAGGAGCTGTTAAAACTGGCGTACACAAAGACACGAGGAGATAAGGCAATCCTGGAAACGTAGGCCATGATTGCAAATAAATATTTTTTATTATCAGGAGACAAATATAACTGTGCACTCCTGGGACTTAGCTGCTTACCTGCAAATCAGCTGCTTGCTATTTCATCGATTCTTTGCAGAAGGGAGAAGACAATTGTTTTTTAAAGTGGGCGTTCAGAATAAAGGTGCTGGATGATGGACATGTTCTAATGGTACTAAGTGCTTTTTTTTAACCCTGTTAACTGAATAGCAGTATCTTCTGTTATAACTGTGTTTGTTAATGCAAAATGCTAGGAAGATGACAAAGGCAACTGTCCTCCTCCCCACCCCTTCAATTTAAGTGGTGCTGTATTTATGGTGGGGTTAGGCTGGGGTTCTTACTGCTTTCTCAAGGTAGCTCTATAGAGACTGAGGCCTTCCATTACAGCAGAAATGATTCTGCAGATCTGAATGTTTCAGGTGGTACTAATTCTGTACTGCTTCAGAAAAGAAAGGGAGCTCGAGTAGGTGACTGGTGGGGATTGAAATACATGGTCAGTGCACACCAGTTCTGCTGAATACAAAGTGCTGGTGTTCATGTGTTGTTGGATAACTGAAGTCCGTGTATTGAGCAGCAAATAGCAATGCAAGCATCCTTCAATTAGAGGTGGGGGGTTGCGAGTGTACATTGAGTACAACTCTGGGATCGCTGGTGCTATTGATGTGTTAATACTGGGAGTTGAGTAATGAGGTGGACCAAAAGAAGATGACAGATGAGTTATGGGAATGTCTGCAGCAATCTCTGTGTATGGTCAGCTGCTTTCCATTATAGGATTTGGAAACCTGGCTAAGGCAGCCCTATCCCATCAGTTGCTAGCAGCAGGAGGAAGCCATTGAGACAGAAAAGCATCTTTGCCTTAAGAAATCTTGCTTAGTTTTTGCTGAGCCACGGTTGCCTCTTTTCTGCTTTCTTCACAAAAGTGGAATTAGAAGTCTAGGCTGTATTTCAATAACAACCTGCTAACACCATCCCCAGCTAAAAAGTGAACCCCAGCAATCTATTTTGAAGGTGGGTTTGCTGATGTGGTTGTGTAATGCTATCTGCATTAGAGAATTCATTACGAAGAGATAAACAGGTCACATACAAAATGGTATGGCAATGTACTGCAAAATCAGGCACTTTTTAAAAAAAAATTCTTTTCCCTTTCAAGTTTATTGGATGGTCACACGGGTTCAAGACTTTGGAACCTTTCTCTTCAGATAGTCTGCTTTTCTTTCTAAACATATTCAAATCCAGTTGTTTTTTTTTAAACTGGAGCTAGAGTTCTTTGCCTGTTTTTCCTTTTACCTTTGAATGCTCTGGTGTTGTAGAGGGAAAGCTGTCTAAGATGTCATTGTAGCAATTCACCCCAATTTACCTGTTGTAATGCATGTAGTGTGGGAGATGGGAATGCTGTGGGGGAGGACACAGTGAGAGAAGACATTTGGGGAGGATGATTGTATGCTGGCACAGGTGGGCATACGGTGGGGAGAGGGAGGTTTGCTAAAGATCCGTGTGCAGGAGAGATTGGACTTTCTAGTTGAGCAAGTAGGCCAATGTGTGGAGGTGGGGTGGGAGTAGATTGCTGCGGGGGTGAGGATTGCTGCTGGGAGGAGACAGGTCACAGTGGAGTGGGTGTAGCACTGTGCCTGGGGACCTAACACCCATGCCAGCCTGTCCTTTGTTGAGCTGTGACTTTTGGACACAATTCCGTTGCCAGTGTTTGAACCGTGCCGAATACGTGGTGCACATGTTATCTACAGCTCTCTGCTGCACGCAGCTCTGGGACGTGTTGGCAGCAGGGAAGGTTGCATTGCTCTGGCCCAGATGCTGAGGATGTCGAAGGAAAAGCACTGTTCAGGTAACATGGGTAAAGCCTTGTGAGGTCCGTGATTGCTAATGAGCTGGGCTCTGACTTTACCTTGATCCTCAAGGAACTGCACACACTTAAGAAGAAATGCAAAGTTAGGACTAAGGCAGGCACTTCAAATGGCGAGAAGGCAGAATGCAGATTGTCTGGAAAGCTTTAAATGCAGCTCTTTTGTCTCCAAAAAGCCCTTGGTGTTTTCCCACTGCCTCCTCCTGCCAGGTTTCGGAGCAGCACGAGCATCTTCTATTGCTGCTGCCTGCTGCTGGCTCACAGCTTGTCCTGCCCTGGTTATGGCCATGTCCGAGCTGTGCTGCACACAACGGGCAAGCAGTGTTGGGTCTGTATGCTTCAACCACGTTCTAAGGCATTTTTCACCATCCCTGGGAGACGGAGAAGTATTTTCCCCTCTTTGAAGCATAGGCTAATTTTAAGAGCTCAGTGTGAGACCCCAGGACCTCATGTTTCACAGGGTTTGGTAGTGAGTAAATGCCCTGTATGCACAAACGTTTCCTTAGCTGCAGTTGCTGCTGTGCACATTCAGCATTTCTGCTGACCGGGATTTATGGGGTATCAAGTCAGCCACCCAGAAAAGGAGGAGCAGGCATTACGACCTCTGCAGCTTTGGTAATGAATGAGGCAAGGACTTCACAAGTCTCTCACTTCCTCTGCTCGTTTTTTCTCGATTTTTGCTTTTTTTTCTTCTCCCGTTTCTTTCTTGAGGACTAACAAGTCCCAGGGGGAGGGGGTGAGTGGGAAATACACGCCTATAAAACTGAGGACAGTGAGTATACGTGTGCATGGAAGAAGGAATTCATACTGCACAGAATCCCAGTTCCAGCATTTCCCATCTTTAAGTGTTTGACTTTACAGCCCTAATAATAATCTTCTAATGCAGGTATGAATTTGTGTTTGCATAATAATGCAGCTAAATTTGGTTTAATTCCAAGGCATGCAGGGAAGTAAGAAGATTGATGCCCAGAAAGTTTTTGTGATGGAATTTTACTGAAGAATGAATGTTACATAACATTTCAAACACACTGAGATCCTTCAAGATGAAGTGTGTGATATAAACGTGCAGTATTTGCAAACTGTAATTTAGCAACCATTTAAAAATCGCAGTCAGTGTTCCAACCTCTTCCATGCGGTGGGTGAGATCCTTTGTCAACGGAGAGCTAAGGGCAGTGAATGTGAGATTCATTAAGTAATTATAGAGGAACATTAATTTCAAATTAATTTCAACAGTTGTCTTAGGCATTAGCAACCAAATTAGGGAGACCGAATGCAGACAGTAATGCGGCTTAATACTTTTAATAAAAGAAGGCATTTGAAGTGATTTACATAACGCCGATGATAAGCCCTCATTTAATGGGTTTCCAAGCGCCCCCCGCCTCCCCTTCCTCTCACCTCTGCTCGTCTCCGGGATGCAGCCGCGCTTCCCATCTCCTCAGCTCTCATTTCATCGTGTTTCTCCCAAACCTGCCCCAAGCCGGCTTCATAATAAACGATCGGCCTTTCTGGAATTTGTTAGCGTGAGCTGGAACCTTTTAGTGCTCCTGGAACCGCGGCGCTGCAAGGCACGGGGAAGCGGCGGAGCCGCGACTGACAAGGCCCCCAGGAAAATAAATGGTGGAGAATAAAAAAAGCAGATTAGGGTATTGGGGGATGCCTGCCTACAGGCAGAGCAAGGAGATGAAAAACAGCACATCAGCAAGTGAATGGGTCACATGTAATGGGTAATGACCAGCCCTTTTCATCTTTTCTGCAGTGATCTCAAGGCTCTTAATGAAAAGGAGCAGGCACCGGGCTGGGTTTGCATTGCACCTGATGGAGGCACAGCTGCTCCGTGACTCACCCAGGGTGCAAAATAACCCTGCGACACTCCAGCTTTCATCCTTTGGCTGGTCCTGCACCAGCACGACAGAAGCACTGCGCTTCTGGGATGGCTGGTGGGCTGTAGGGTACACGAGGAATGCTGGAGAGGAGCAGTGGGGTCTGTTATGGAATCGAGGGCCGAAGCACCTCTCCTGTGAGGAAAGGTTGAGGGAGCTGGGCTCATTTAACCTGGAAAAGAAAAAGCTCTGAGGAGACCTCATTGTGGCCTTCCAGTACTTGAAGGGAGAGTATAAACAGGAGGGGGAATGGCTGTCTGTGAGGGTGGATAGTGATAGGACAAGGGGGAATGGTTTTAACTGAGACAGGGGAGGTTTGGGTCAGATATTAGGAGGAAGTTTTTCACACAGAGGGAGGTGACACACTGGAACAGGTTGCCCAAGGAGGTTGTGGATGCCCCATCCCTGGAGGCATTGAAGGCCAGGCTGGATGTGGCTCTGGGCAGCCTGGTCTGGTGGTTGGCCACTCTGCATGTAGCAGGGGGTTGGAACTCGATGATTCTTTTCAACCCAGGCCATTCTATGATTCTGTGAAAAGACCCTAATATCATCTGGTGCAACCATCAGCCCATCACCGCCATGCCCACTAACCATGTCTCTCAGTGCTTGAACACCACGAAGGACAGTGACTCCACCACCTTCCCAGGCAGCCTGTTCCAATGCATCACTGCCCCTTCTGAGAAGAAATTTTTCCAGATATCAAAACTGATTCTTCCATTGCAGCAGTGGCCTTCTGTGCAGGTATGAGTAAGCTGGTGCTCAAACCTGCAAACTGAGACCCAGGTATGCTCTTTGGGCAGTTTGCCATGGAAAGGAGTCCAGCAGAACACTGGGAAACTAAGACAGCACCAGACCCTGGAGCTCCTCTGTTGCAGATTACAGTGAAAATAATCCACCTTAAGGTTAAAGGTGCTTAGGGTGATGTCTAACAGCAGCCTTGGCTTCTGCTGGGTTTTCCCCCAGCCTCTAGGTATTACTGTTCATTAGGAGATGAGAAATGTAAGAATGTGCCCTGTATTCTCTCCTTTTCTCATCGGTATCCATTAGAAAAGAAAGGATTTCCTAGGCTGGGAGTACCGGTGCGATGATGTTGGCACTGCACATCTTCCCCAGGACATCATTTCTAGGCAGTGCTGAGCTGAAGGCTGCCTTACCAGGAGCTGTCTGTTACCTGGCCAGGTGCTGCCTGTACTGCATGGAGGGTCTTCTGCTGAACCCTGGAGGTATCACAATGGTTAAAGGCGTAATAATAAAGCCAATTGGAAGAGGTTTGATTGCAACTTGACGAAGCTGCAGAAAGTGTGTGACTCATCTTAAATAGAATATATATTTAGCAGTTATTAATAGGCTCCTTTCTGTGGTTGCAATGACATATTTAGAAATGGCTGTTCTTTTTAAAAATAACTTTGATGTTATACAGATATTTGGGGCTTGCAGGTTACATTGTTTGTTGAGAAAATAGACACTTCAGCAGCAGCTTTCTGTCACACCAGGTATGCACGGTGCTTTTACAAACATGACATTACAGGTGTCCCCCTGCCCTGAGGCTGAGTGAGGCTGAGATGGAAACAACACACAAAGATCCTGCAGGGGAGGATGGAATGGGCTGTGGTGGTTGCTGGTAAAACAGCACCAAGGAAGAGTCAGAGGAAAAGAGAGAGGCACCTGAGACAAGAGGTTAGGAAGAAGCAAGGGATGCTCTGGTTCAGATTTAGGAGATAAAATGCACAGGGTCCCAAGATGCCTCTGGATTGAAAAGGCTGATATGGAGTAAGCTCTCTTCCTATCTTGATGGACAGCACATCTGGAAGGCAGAGGGAACTTAGTCCATCTGGCTCATCTAGGAGGCAGCTGTAGGGTGCTCCGATTGCACTTCTGAAGTTCCTTTATGGAGAAGAAAATTGTCCCACATGGAGATGGCTTTTGACCACACGGTAAAGACATAGTGAAACTGGGGCATTGGAACTCAAGTGAGACAAATTCAGGCTGTATACTTTTATAGCAGGTTCTGAATTGAACTGTTGAAAGATTTCTCCCTGAGTACTGGGCTGTGCCCACGGAGCTGGTAAACACAATTAAGCTTCTTCTTGATGCTTTGTGATGGCTGAGCAAGAAGGTGTAGGTGCAAGGCAGGAATGGCAGTATGGGAGCATGGCTGTATGATAAACGTGTGTGAGCATTTCAGTCCTTTCCCACCACTGCTTTCCTGTTCTCCTTTTGCTCAGCACTACAGAAATTTTTGCTGGCCTTCAGGGCTATGCAATGTGAGTTTCTGCTGTACCACTACCACACATGGGGAATGTGTAGGGGCTGAACACAAACATTTTGATACTCCTTTGGAAAATTCTCACCAGTTTCCAGAAGTTTGTGCCTGCAGGTCTTCCCACCTTGAACTGCAGAGGTCCTTAGTGGATGCTTCTGCAACTAATGCACTCTGCAGCTTTTGCAAAATTTTGGTCCTTGATGATTAAAAACCCACCCACTGCTTAACCATGCAATGGGGTAATCTCCTTTTCTGGGCTGTTTTTTGGTCCAAGAGTAATTTCTGCACTTTAAAGCTTATTGCAGAGCATGAACCTAACAGGAAGCAGGAAGAGGGAGGTAAGGAGGGATGGACATCCATGGAGGATGCCTCTGTGGTGCAGGCTGGTGAATTCTCTAGCTCCGATGAGCGACAAGCCCTGATGGTCCGTGGCACTTCAGCATCAGCTCTGTAGTGAGCGCTGTTAATCGCCATCTCTGATTGCTCTTACTGAGACTTCAAGTGATTGGAAAAACTGCCCGACATTCATGAAAGGAGAGTGGAGCCTCTTCAGCCTACTGCTGGAATATCTTGAAAACAAATACATAATACATGGTTAGTTAGGAAGGGGATGGGCTAAGTTAAACATCACATTTGTGTGTTTGGGAAAACATAGGAGGAAAGAAAAATGTAATTAATTTTTTTTTTTTTTGTAGATTTAGCAAGGGAGATGCAGAAATGCAAAAGAGGTGAGAAATGCAGAATGCAGACATGTTCCCTCAGAAGTAAGGGATATGTTGATCCTCAGCAGGGTGGGTCATCAAGATGAAGGCTTGCACTGGCTCCCCGTGCCAGGGTTCTGCATGTGTTTGAACACCATCTTTGTTCCAGGCACTGTGCTGTGCTTCCTCTATATGGAAAGAGAAAAATATCAACTGTATAAAGTGATAGTAAGCTGTTGCATATCCCGAGCCCTACACACTCCATAGACTCTGCTGGAATGTCTCTGGACAGAAATGCTTGTATTTCAGAAAATATGTAGTTATTGAAACCAAAAATCTCTGTAGGAATGCACACTTTGAGCACAACATTTCAAGTTATGCAGTGGAAGAGAGTGGGAAGCTGTGAGGATGTTCCTGGCTGGCTCTTCACTTAGGGGCAGGGAATAGCTGGGTGGATGGAGGTCCCTTCCATGTCACCACCTGCCACCCACCAGTGGGGGCCACACATATGATGGGTACGAGTGGCTGGGTCTCTCACTTCATCACTTTCAGCAGCTCCTGGGTCTGTCTTACCAATGGAATGGGAATAAATGCAAATTCCTGTTTTGGGGGAACCCTATTCTGCTTTTATTATGGAATATCTCTGCTATTTTAAGGAATTCATTATTTCAGACTTTGTTGTTTATTTTTTATCTGGTAAACATTACTGAATTTCTGTCAGTGTAGTTTTCGTTGTTTTCAATCACCTAACACATATTGTCCTGAGAAGCTGTGGACGTCCAATCCCTGGAGGTATTCAGGGTCAGGTTGGATGGGTCCTGGACAACCTGATCTGGTGCGTGGCAACCCTGCCCATGGCAGGGGGATTCAAATTGGATTATCTTTAAGTTCCCATCTAAGCCAAGCCATTCTGTGATTCATTCTATGATTTTATGATGTCTATCTGAAATTTGTGTTTTCCCATGAGAGATATCTCGTTTTTTGTTTCATCCTAGCAAAAGAGCCCTGCTCAGATTTGTAGACCTGTTTTTTGACAGGTGTACAGATCACAGGAGAGCTTCAACCTTGATACAGCCCCTACCCTCTCTGGGATTTGGCCCAAATGGAGCTGTATTTGGTTACATCTTGGTTACATCCCCCTTGCACCCTGCATTCTCTGGTTTGCCATCTGTCTGCACACCTCTGTCAGGGGATGCAGTCACCCTCGATGTGTGGAATGTACAGCAGAGAACAACTGTGGGCCTCTCTCTCACTGCCTCTTTGGAGGGGGCAAAGACGGATGCTGGTAAGAGGAGAGCTTGCTGCCTGCCTGGCAGGACTGGAGCTGTGACAGGATAGCACACTATTTTCAATATTCCACTTAACTGCTACCAAACACTCTCTTATAACTAAAAAATGAGTGATTTACATACTATTAATGATCACTATAATTTCCTATCAGGCCTTGCTATTAAAGTGCCCTTCCATGTTATCAGTGGCTTTCTTCAACAGTCACCCATTGCTTTGAGGGCTTTGAAGCTGCTTTTCTGTTTCATTTGAAATAAAAATGAGCACAAGCAATATTACAATCACAGCCATGTGTTTGTTTTCAAAGGGACTGCATTAGCATTTCAAGGAAAAAAAACTTCCTAAAAACCACCGGGTGATTGCCAGCGCGCTGCTCAAACGAGGCTGTGAAGTGACGAGGTGGAAACCTGCACTCCCAGTAATGAGATGGAAGTTCAGCAACAGCAGAGGGAACGTACATAAAACAGGAGGTGTGCAGAGCTGCATTACTATAAGGGCCATCGAATCACACACACAGTGTCAGGGAGTTGGCACTGCTGATTTTGCTGGAGATTCAGCAATTTAAGTAACTTAATCAAGTGTCATAATTGATTGGAGGTTCATTTCCTCTCTTGGAAATCATTAAGGGTGGTCATCGCTTGCTAAAAGCATTTGATGCCCCCCACAATGGAATGCTGGCATTTCTCCCCCTCACCCACAGAGATCCATGGCCAGCATGTGGCAGGGAGCGCGGCTTGGGCCAGTGGAGGAGCACGCTGTCCCCAGGAGAGCTGGAGCCCCACTGGGAGGACAGCGGTCTGTCACAGTGCCTTCAGCAGTGGCTGATGAGCCGCGCTGGACACTGCGGAGGGTCGTGCTGTGGGAAGCAGCTTTGTGCAGCTTCCACAGAATCACTTAATATCCTGGGCTGGAAGGGACACACAACGATCACTGAGTCCAATTCCTGGCTCCTCACAGGAGCACCCAGAATTCAGGCCCTGTGTCTGAGAGCACTGTCCAAACGCTCCTTGAACTCTGACAGCTTGGAGTTGTGACCCTGTGCAGCCCGTTCCCTGCCCACCGCCCTCTGGTGCAGACCCTTCTCCTGACCCCCAGCTGCCCTCCCCTGACGCAGCTCCATGGCGTTGCCTGTCGCTGTCACGCAGAGCAGAGCTCAGCGCTGCCCCTCCGCTCCCTGTGAGGAGCTGCAGCTGCCATGAGGGCTCCCCTCAGCTCCTCTGCTCAGGGCTCAGCAAACCAGAGGACCTCAGCTGCTCCTAATACGTTTGCCCTCCAGTCCCTTCAGTGTCTTTATAGCCCTCCTTTGGACACCCTCTAATAGCTCTATGCCCTTCCCACATTGTAGCAGGCGAACTGCACGCAGTGCTGGAGTGGCACAACCCCTCCCCTCTCCTGGTGGCAGAGCCGGGCCTGCTGCACCCCAGGGTACAGTTGCCCTTCTGGCTGCTGGGCACACTGCTGGCTTGTGTTCAGCTTGCTGTCGGCCAGAACCCTCTCATTCATTTCTCCAGTGCTGCTCTCCGGCCTTTTGTCTCCCAGTCTGTACCTACATGCATGGCTAGCCCGTCTCAGGTGCAGAATCTGGCACTTCTTGTTAAACCTCATGCAGCTGGTGATTGCCCAGCACTCTGATTTATCAAGAGCTCTCTGCAAAACCTCTTTGCCCCCCAGAAGTTCAACCTCTCCCTTGTGCAGTGCCCTGTCTAGATCACAAAAATTTGGCAGTATTAAAATCTTCCTATTTTACACAGAAAGCAAAGCACTATTTACTATGCTTCCAAATGATTTCTCTTGGGTTTAGGCCATAGAAAACCCCATCCCATAGAATTTGACAAAGCTAAAATGAAGTATTTCAGTTCACTGAAAAGGATTTTTAGCTGAAAGGGCAACATGGAAAAGAGTCTTACTTTCAAACAAAACATAACTGATGTCAAAAAGCTGCCATCTTCATTAACTGGAATTCCCAACCACCAAACACAATACTCCAGCAGGCAGATTTCTGCTGATCCAGCACTTCCATGATGTAGCTACACTACTGTGCCAACCTAGTGTAACTATTTTAATCAGCCAACTCAATTGCAGAGAAGCAACCTACTATACACACGATATTCAACATACAAATTGAGGATATTCATTTTAAATTGATAAAAGCCATCTTCCAGCAGCAGGAAGAAAAGCCCTCACCACTATTTTTTTTTCACGCTTCACTTCAGCGAAGACTTAAATATGGTTGCATTTACATTTTGCACCTTGGAAAATATTTGTATTTTAAATTAGTGCATTGAAGCTTTGAGCTTGAAAACGCTAATGCACAAGAGTAACTTTATTTATACATCAGGAATATTTTAGTCAAATGGACTAATATTTGCAGAATTAGATTCTAAAAAATAATGTACTGTTTTATGTTGTACCACTATTGGTGCAAAAATTAATGGATGCATTATTTAAATCAGGCATTTAGAGGCAAGCTTTGCATCTGGGCTGTTTTTGCGATCATATTGTTGGAAGAAACAAGTAAATAAAGTCTGAGAGAATGGGAATTGAAAACAGAGGAAATGAAATGGAAACACATGACATGTTTGAGACGTAAGGCACACCTGCTTCAGGCTGAAATGTCCCAGATTCAGAGCAAAGGCAATTTTCAGCCTTCCCTTCGACCCAGGATTTAGTAAAATTCTTGATCCGTCTTTTCACATCTAAAAAATCCTTTCATCTTTTTGGTCTCCATCAACCCTGGAGGTTAAATCTTTCCTTTCAGCTCTGATTATCACAAATGTTACTCTGTAGGAGCAGAGACCCTGGTTTTATCCAGAGCTGGCCTTTGCATTCAGACTCAAATGCCTTTTCTTCCACAGCGCACACAAAACAATTTGTTTAACGCTCTCAATATTAAGTATGGCCTTCAGAGAAAACTCTTGAGACTTTGCTCAGGCAAGGTCATTTTAACCAGAAGAGTGAGCCATCTGTGACCTCAGCCGGGACTGTGAGCTGTGCCAGCTTCAGTCAGAATGAAGGTCTGTGAGCAGCAGTGCTGAAGGAACTTTTCTAGCAGGGAAATGAAGTTTTTCCATACATAGGCCAACAACAAAATTGTTGAGCTAATTAGATAAGCCTGATGATACCCTACACACAGGTAGCCATGTTTGCTTCTGGGAATGATCTTTACCAGACCTTTTATTAGCAATCCAAGTAGCAAGTAATGCCTCCACCAAAAGCACTTCTTGACACTTTTGGAGTTAGATTCTGACCCCAAAGTTGTGATACCCTTTCTGTTGCTGATTCTGTCATTGTGGAATAGCTGTGGTGGTCTCTGTAGCTTGGAGTTGATTTGGAGATACGGTACTCTTGAATGGTTAAGTGCTTCCTGCTGTCATCTCTGTCATTTACTGGTAGCAGAATGAAACCTGTATTAAAAAAAAATCCCCCATTAAAGCACTTAGCTAAATAACTTTCATCCCATCCTGTCACTTTATCCTCAATTCACTTTGTATTTCATGCCTGAGCCACCAAGCTGGGGAGACCTGCCCTCTTTGCACACCACTGGGGCAATACTTGGCTATTTCATTCAGCTGTGCACCAGGAAGTTCCCCAAAGCAGCAGAGCTGGTTGTATGGGGAAATCAAGAGCAGAAGTACCACTGAGAGGGAAATAATGACAGTCACTACCCTCCATCTGAAATAAGACCTCTGTTGCATACACTGTAGTATCACAGCAACTGTGACTCCTTCCTGGGTTTCAGGTCTTCCCCAGAGATGTAGGATGGAAAAAAGCAACCCCTGGACAAGAAGTTTCATGCTGACCAAACTGGATTTTTACTTTCCTGAGTAAATAAAGTGTGGACTGTTTGAGAAACAGTGCTGAACTATTTCTTCATGGCAGGTGGCTTTCTACTACATAATTACTTGCAGGAGGTCAGCACCCCTGGTGAAGACATGCCCATCTCTGTTTCTGTTTTTGGCTCTCTCTCCTGTCCAGATCCACTTCCTGCTACAAACACTTCCACATAAATGTATGTACATATATGTATACATTTCATGGTATACATATACTCTGACTAACAGCTTGCATAAATGGTATCTGCCTTTTCCTCCTAAATAGACCCTTTTTACACAACTACCGTGCATTTGTGACTGTGAATATTTAAATAGGTAAAAATGGAAACGCATCCATTGTCATACAGAATAACATTGCAGTCTTAAACTTCAGATCCATTCGGGATGATTTGCTAACATTTGGTACTCCAAGCTGAAGTGCCAAAATTGCCTGTCTCATGCAATTTTCAAACATTCCACCTGCACACAGCTACAGAAAAATAGCTGTATCTCCAAGAGAGAGCAAACTTCATTTAACCTGTTTTACAAAGCGCTAAATAGCTTTTCTATTTCAAATGAAGAGCAGTGAATATGTCCACTTACCAAGTACTCCAATGCCTTGTATTCCAAGTAGTTTTCAGAGATATTGTAACATACTGCATTACTGTAATTATTTATCAAAACCACAGTCACATAACTTTGTACAATGCATGAGCTCCAGTGCGAAGAAAATTCATTTCTATTGATTTGATTTCTTGAATAATTAAAACAGTTCCCATCAAAATTGTTTTGAAAGACTAAAACTTTCTTTAGGCTGCTTTCTAAACACAATTGTAAGCTGTTTTGCTTATTATTCAGCCAAAAGCCAAGTAGCTAACTGTAGTTAGACTTCCATAATCCTAGGGCTGGTTCTACCTTCTGTAGTCTGAGTTTTCTGTCACACTGGAGTTTATTATAGACATGGGAAATTATTTTTCCATGTGTAAAAATATCTACAGAATGCACTTCATGAGTAGAACTGCTGTTTAATCTGACAGGTAAAGGGTGATTCCATATAAAGACATAAAGTCTATTTGCCTCCATAAAAACATGTTTTTTGCAAAGAAAGACAATTTCAATGAATGTGAATCTGAATTATAGCATAGAATGAAAGAAAGACTCAGTAAAACTTTTGCACTGGTGTCCAGGCTCAGCAAGGACCTTGAAGGTCCACAAGAATTATGATATTATTCATAACTAATAAATATTTTCTCTGAACCAAGAACCATCGTGGTAGTTTGTAGAGACTTAGTCCATGAACATGAGCAACCACAGAATATGTCCACCATTTTGATGTATACTATATTTTATTCCAAGAATTTTGTGCTTTTCTTGTCAGGTTGTTTATAACTGTATTTCCAGTCTTTTGTAAGAAATAACCATGGCTTCTCAGCACATAAGATAAGTAATAAACCTTTGAGACTATGTTGTCTTGGGTAATCTCCCCAAGTATTCATGCTTGCTGAAAACACCACTTACTTCCACATTCTTATGTTCATAAATTATTTAAATCAGGGTATTTTTCTCTTAATTGAAGGTTCCATGCCAAAGAGTTACTGATTGTCAATTGATTAATATGTGATACAGTGTGTTTTGGAACTGGATATAAGTCATTGTGTTCCGTGGGTTTTTTTTTTTTTCCATCGACTTGTGTTGGATCTGGGTCAAAACCCTGGAAAAGAAGGATTTTTCTACAACAGAGGGAAAACAGTGTTTTGATTAGAGAATGCTTAATTTGTGAATATGACATAGTGCAGACTTCCTTGCCTTATTTTCAGCATTTTGTCTTGCCCTCTGGACTTGAACTGCCAGGAGAACAATTTGTCTTGTGATGTTTGGCATTTCTACTGCTAATGCCAGAAAAAACTAAGGATAAAAAGGCAAATGAAAATAAAAAAGTGCCACATGCAACTCAAACATTATGGTTAAATTTTTGACTTCTTTCATTTCAGCTCCTCAGGTCTCTGTTATCAGCAGAAAACCATGGCAGCCACTTCTGAAGATACCTATTCATGGTGTATACCAAAACAACCAAAATCACAGAGATGCCTCAGAGGGACATACAGCCGTGCCCAGGTCAGGAGCTGCTTGAGTCACCTGGAGTCACAGACTCTGAGCTGAGGTCATGTCAGCCACAGACAGAGCATTGGATCCCAGCTGGCATGTTTGCCACCAAGTTTGCCGAGCAGGATGAACTCACCCCTGAGCACCGCTGCCAGGTCTCCACAGTTTGCCTACCTTGACTCTATAGCACTTCCCATAGGAGAGGCAAGGCAGGGTCCTCTGAGGAAGAAGAGAAGAGCATGTTCTTGCCATCTTCCATGAAGGAAAATCATGTCATGCAGCTGAGCCAGCCAGCCTCTCCTGGGAAGGCCCTGAGATGGGTCATGATGTCAACACGGGTCAGTGGTATGAACTGTCAGCATCCCGGCTGTGTGAAGCTTCCCAGATGCAGCCACGAGGCTGGCTGAGAGCCATGTCAGAGAGAAATCTGCCTTTTACAGTTGAAGCAACAGTAGTTTTCCTCAGTGGGAATGGAAATCAAAGAGAAATTTTGACTCATCTGATCTGTACTCACTTGTGAGTTGGGAGCGGTCACTGATGGCCTCAGCAGCTATCTCATCACCAGCCTCGCTGATTTTCCCTGCAGCAAGCATTGCACAGGCGTGCAGCAGAAGGAAATCTCTGATCCAGAGGAGGTAGATTTGACGGAGGAGAATTGAATGAGAAAGATTATGGCACTGTTGAAAGACACCTGGAAGTTTAAAAAACACTACTGATCTACCAGTACTGAATGAGGGCCAGCAAATACAAAAGCACAGTGGGACTACAGAGAGATGTGTCCTCCACGAACCTGAGGCTTTCTTCTGGAAGTGTAGGTATCTCTGTTACTCCTGTATGTATGCTACATAAAATACATTGTGGCTTGAAAATCAGTGGGACTTTTGCTCCCAACATAAAGCACCTAGGCAGGATCTGCACTACGGGGACTATGGAAAATTTCTCCCTGTTCAGTTCCCAGTAGTTTAGGGAGAGTTCATGACCAAGTGTTCAGAAAAAGCAAGTGTTTGGCTGCACTTATGATAATCTCTCCCTCTGCATCAAAATGATTATGCATATTCTTTAGAGCTGATAAAGTTACATGACTCTGAAGCCAAAAATACATGCTGATAAACTGAGGAACATTAAAGGCTCTTTTTTGGTTCTAGACATTTTGCACACACTTTCTCTAAGCTGCAGCAGGTTTCCAGCTTGAATCCATACATTGTTCCTCTCACAGGCACACACTGAGTTCACATAGCAAATGTACATGGCACAGTTCAATCCAGGCTCTGATAATTTCTTCTCCTTGCTATGTAAATTTGCTGGCCACCACTGAGATATGGTGTGGGATGAACCTTGTGGCATCAGCTTGGGTAGGGGTTTATAAATAGATGGAAATAATGCCTCGATTTTGAGAGTTTTGGCCTTTTCTATTTGAGTTTATTTGTAAATCCCTGAGCATTATTCAATTGTCAAGCAGTTTTGTGTCGGTGGTAAGGAGGCTTATAAAGGTTATAAAAAGGTTATAAAAATGAATTAGCAAGATTCTCATTTGCAGCAAGTAATTTGTTTTCACTGTAATGCATGCATGTATTGTCAGGTTGGTAGAGAGGAGCCTTCCCAAGAAATAGGAATCGGATTTATCATCTCAGTTTCAAAGTCATGTTCAGTTACTTTATTAGCATAGCATCACAGCGTAGCGAAGAAAATCCAGCTCTCCTGCTGTTTTCCATTTCACAAGAGCTCCCTTCTTCCCTCACAGCAACCCTCCCTATGTTGGTTCCTCATAAATAGAAAATGGTGCTGGCATACTTTTCTAGGCAAAAAAAAAAGAAAAGAAAAGAAAAAAAAAAAGATGTAATCTATTTAAAGCTTCCTCCTAAAGCCTCTAAGAATAATGAACATTGGACAAGATAGGGAATGGCCACGTGAACAGGGCATAGATCTTACAACTTTTCCCTCTATCAATCAGCATGTTCAGTCCTACCCCAACCAGGGTGATGGGGACTGCACAGCTCTGTCACTAGCAGAACTGCGTTTCTTCCCAAACACACACATTCACTGTCTCTCTTTTCTGTTTTAGTCATAAACCTACAGAGAAAAGGGCGCTTCTCTTAGGTCTGCCTTTTTGAGGCGCTGATTTTGGCCGTGGCAGGGCGTTTGGCTCACGTGGAAGGCCACATGTGGGTGATGGCACATGTCTGAGATATTGATGGTTATAACAAACTGAGATTCCCACACCATCCACTTATTGCTCTGTCATTTTTCCTGCTGCACCTGGAGATTGCTTCTTGTTTTCACTCAGATCATAGCTGGTGTCAAGAGTCTACAGAATGTACTGGCTTGTAAAACCATGCTTATTCGGGAAGCTGTCCCTCACTGTGTGACAGCCACAGCTCTGTCGCAGTGCCTCCATTGCTGCCAGCATCTTTTGCATTGAAAATAACACATCTGAAGCAATGAGGCCAGTAGCAGTCACGCTGTCAGTGGGCTGCAATGAAGCAGAGCAGATTGGCAGGAGAAGTACTGACTTGCTAGGCTATGGTTCTTCACGGCTCTTCAGGTGTTTTCAGAATCATTTTTCTGTCTGTTATTTTTGGGATCCTGAGAAAAGCCATAGGACCCTCCTTTCTTCTTGCCTGGAGTTTCTGCTCTCAGCCTTCGTCTGCTGTTCTGCTCATGTTCCAAGGCATGTCATGAGTGGTATGATGTATTGTAATTACCCCAAGGGTGGCAGTCCCCAGGGAGAGCTGACAGCACAGTTCAGATCAGCAGAGGCTTTGAGTTATCTTCAGACAGTTTTAAAGATCCTTCAGCAGCTCCCTTATGTATTTTACTGACTCCGATCAAGATTTTTCCTCTTTTAGTTGTCTAAACCAAGAGCAGAAAACTCCGTTTTTTCTTACAAGCAGGAAAAAGAGGACTCTGCACTTCCATATGCAATGGCCAGCTGTGGACTTAGAGCATGGGACTTCAGATGTAGGACTTCAAAGGAAAGGTGTCTGGACACTTAGAGTCAAAGAGATTAAAGCCACTTCCAATGCTTTTGAGCTAATTTTCTACTTTTCCACTCTCAGATTTTAAAAATGCTTAAATGGAAGATCCAGAAAAATATTGAACCTGCAAAATGTTGCATTACAGAAAATTATAGAAAGGTTATAGAAAAGCCAGGGGCAGATGGAGGAGGGACCTGAGGAAATCTTTGAAAGCCAATTAATGTTATAAGGATGTCAAGGTCTGGAGTAAAGTTTTGTTCAAGCCAGTAATGTTGCAAGCTGAAAATGCTCTCTGGGTAATGCACACAAGAAGAGCTATAACCTACTATCAAAACTGTGAGCTCACAGAGACACTGAAGGCAATCAGGAACATGCATAAAATTGTAGTCTTAATACTTAGCCTGCTGTGTGCAACACAATGCAGTGCTGAAGGTGCATGCTGGTGTGCAGTCCCAGCTTTCCTCATTGACAACTGTGTCTTCCTGCTATAGTTCTGATGCCAAGCTAAGGCCACCAGATCCCACTGGGCATTTTCCTTGAAGACATACTCCACTATGGACTGTGTAACCTCAAACATCTTATGGTTTCTCTCACCCTAATTGAGATTACCACATAGCTGTTACCAGCTGTTGCTGGAAGAAACAGCAATTTCTGGACTTAGAGGATACGTGTTGATACCAACAGGTTGATTCTCACTTATTCCATCAGAAGGCAAGTTAGATGGGTTAATAAATGTGGTGTTGTCAATCTATATATTTTTGAGGCTATGGAAAATTTCATACTACTTCCAGCTTCTAATGCTTTTACTATTTCATAACTTCAGCTTTTTGTCTGAATGAAGAACACTTTTAGCCCTTACGCTGCAGAGATAAGCTTCATGCAGAGGAAACCCTGAGTTCCAGTGGCTGATGTGGAAAGCCTGGCAAAGGAGATTTGTTATAAACAATGAGCTATCTCCTTCTTACTTTGATTTTGTTTTTTACTCAGTGCTGTCTGAGTTATGCTATCACGTTGAGTGCAGCTGGCTATAGATAGATACTTTACTGTGAAGTCATTTTTCTGTGATCCACCCTGAGAGCTGCCCATTGCCATGCTGCATGGCTGAATGCTCTACCCTAGCTCCGGTGCCAAAGTGGACACTCTCAGAGTGCCTCCCCAGCAAAGTCCTCTTGCTTAGCTAAAGATGCTGCTCTAAGCTTACCTTATCAACTTTGTAGGTTGAGCTCAGGCTAACCCACAGTCCACCCCCATGCTGTAGGATGGGCACACCTGAAGGGGGAACCCGGTGCATGGCCACATGCCCATCATTTGAGCTGTTTCGTGTTTCCAGGTGAAGATCTACGCACAGTCTCTTCACAGCAGGGAGGTGATGCCTACATTTTTCCCTCTTGGATGCTGTAGTAACTTATTCTGGAGAATATTCTTCTAGCATTCAGGAGAGCTTTTTAACTCTCTCGCTTTGCAGTCCATTATAATTTTGCTGCGGAAGGAGGTGGCAATTTCTGCAACAAGGCCATTGGATGCATAGCAAGACCTGGAAGATGAGTACAACAGAAGGAAGGTGGCAGATGAACATCTTCATAAAGCTTTAAAAATCAATTGATATGCTCCTTTCACAAAATGAAGGTGTCCCCCAGTCCGTATTTATTGATCATTCACGGTCACTGACACCTGGCTCACCAATGAGGGATGCGTGGGCACACGGTGCGCTCCCCAGCGCGAGCACTTAGCGTGTGGGTAACCCGAGACGGTTAAATTGCCTGGTTAGCATCCCTTCTCGCTCACCCCCTGCCATGAAAAGCCACTGAAAAGAAAGGAGACATGGGGAGCAGGAAGGGGGAAGGGGAGCTGCTGCAGGAGTTTTCACCTGGATACAGTTGCTATAGGAACCAGCATCTCAGCGCCTTCGCTATTCAGGGAAATTTGCTTGCCCTAATAGCGAGTGAAGTTAAGTGGGTTGCCCGCAATGGAAATGTTCAGCCCCTGCTCATCCCCATGGGATGGGAGCCCCCGGGGTGAGTGTTGAGAAGCATCAGGGTGAGGCCCTGGCCTTGTGGGGAGAGTGAGGACGTGGGAAGAGTAATGCAAACAGTGGTGCAAGCTGCGCAGTAGTGGCCAGAAGGCTGCTGAAGGAAATGGCCAATGATGGGGAACCTGTGGGGGAGAGAAGAAGCCAAGAGATAGTGACCAAAATCACGACTTGTAATGCAAAGGGAAAGGGATAGAGAGAGTGTGTGTAAGCTCTGGAACAACTGGAGTTCTGGAAAAAGCGAGGGGAAAAAGTCAAAGCTGTAGGAGTGGTGGGTAGCATAAGAGGTGGAAATCTTGGAGTGTGAAGCAACATTTGTGGAAAGTGTCTTGCTTGATGTTTCTACTGTATTCTGGGAGTGTGGGATGAAAGGCCTAAGCAGCAAGAGCAATGCTTTGGGCTTTGATACAATTCTGTTAGCTTTCATGATAGCTATTAGTTTCAGTCCTTGGAGCTTCATCTCGCTGGAAGCTGTGTCTCTGTGCCATTACCCCATGGCTGGGTGTGCATTTGGGCACAGTGGTGTGGTGGAAGTGCAGATTGCTGTTGCCAGAGCTGGGGTTTAGCAGCTGCACTTTAGAGCAGCTTTTGACCCTTGGTTTGTAGGAACAGCTTATTGGCAACCAGGAGTAAATGGAGACAACAAGCTAATGACTTCTTCCCACCAGCTCAAGAACAGTAACTTCAAAACTGGTACTGCTAAAGGAGCCTGTATGAGAAGATAACAGCACTAATCACTGCAAGCAGTGAGAGGAGATTGTGAGGCAGGGAGAAGATTAAACAGAATTACATACAGGACAAATAAGTTCAGCAAAGCACTTAAGTTGCTGCCTAATTTTAAACCAGAACTGGTGCAAAGTGTGGGCCAATTTGAAGTGATCAAAGAGAGAACAATTCCGAGGATGGCTCAGTTGAACAGTGTCACTTAGCAGGAGTTCAGATGAGCGGAAGAAAAGTAGAGAAAAACTTAAAAATGGTTCAGAGTAGACAACAGTGGGCGAACAGAGGTCAGGTGAGAAGTGTAGGGAGGCAGAGCAGGAAAGGGGCGGCAATGGGAGAGAATTATCATCCATTATGGTAAATGACAAATGGATTATGGTAAATCTTCCTGATGGCCTATTTGCACACTGCGAATCAACAAGGGCTGGAATGTGTTTACCATGCGATGTGCGTTAACTTCACAAATTAATGGTATTACCTTAAACAACTTCTGATAAATGCACCACTTCACAAAATTACACAATTTATGTAAGGAAACCCAGATTTCACATGTCAACTGATATAAATACAATATTGATATAATTGTATTTTTCAGAGATATGCATTAAAAATAGGAACAATGTAAATTGAGCAAGAGAAAAGTGGATAGGCTACCACGCGCTGTTTGTGTGCTGCCAAGAGAACTTTGGAATTGTTTTTCCTATAGTCAGCTCTGCAGTGGCCTGCCACCATCCGTGCAGGTCCTGACCTCAGCAATCAATTATACATGTTTCTGGACAGGAATTTGTACATAGTTTCATTTAAAAATATTATGTTGCTACTTGCCAGTGTTTGTTGACTAATCCTACAAAAGAAATAAAGCAGAACACTTGGTAAAAGCCAGGAGCCAGTTTTAGGCTATCAGCTGACACATGGAGGACTACTTTAAGTGATGGTGTGTGTTAAAAGTACTGTAGTGGTGGTCTGCTCCCACTCATCTATATGGACAACACGTTACCAAAAAGTACTGCTTGTGCTCAGTGAGTTGATCACTTTGGGCATACACTGCAGAAGGGTGGGAGATTAAGTTCAGTTTTCCAAAGCATCCCAGCACCTTATTCTTACTGAAAAGTGAGTCTAAAGAGGGATCTCACTCACCTCTCAGAGAAAAAAACAACAACTTACACATTCGTAGAAATTTCCTGCACTACAGTTTCAGGATGCCTGACTTTAGATTATCAATGGCTCAGATTTCTCAGAAATCTGGGATAACCGTTTCTCCTTTGACCCTGATATCAGCTGTTAGGTCTAAGCACTGAACTCCCCAAAATGAGGAGCATCAGATTTTAAACACCTGTAACACACAAAGTATTGGAGTCAAACAACAAATCATGTTTGGATGATGGTCCTGTGTAATGGAAAGGTACGATACAAATAACAGGAGAGAAAAGTAGAGAGAACTCTATGTTGTCAAAGTTCAAGCTAGAGAAACAAACTGAGCTCCAGGTAAGGGTGAGAAAGACAGGTTGAAGAATTTTACTACTGCCTCTGAGAGCAAAGTATACATGGCAGAGAGGACAGACTGTCGTATGAGAAAACTTCAACCTTACAACCAAAACAACAAGGTTATCCTAAACCTCACCAGAAGGGAAAGAGCTCTTTCAGGAAGAAATGAAGGGTAGAAGAGATGATGGCTCTGGCACCTTCGGTCCCAGGAGGATTCCCTTCCACAGCCTTTTAAGAGCCACATTCTCTTCTCTGCTAATTAACTGCTGCCTGGATTCTCCTCCACGAGTTATATTATCGCTTTGATTTTATCATCATCTTATCTGCTCATTCTGGATGGTTTTTTCTTCTGTGCTGGCTCACTACCTGCCTTGGCTGGTCCCCCTCCCCAAGTCTGAGGATGCAGGGATCCACCCACCCACCCATGCTGGGCTGGTTGTAACTGCTTTTTCTGCAGCATCCTCCATACAACTGAGCACATGTTCCCTTTACAGCAAAGCATTTATTTGCTTCCAGGCTGCAGCTACACCCGAAGCTGAAGCCTTTCCTGAGGTGACAGAAGTGGTGCCTTTCTCCCTTTCTGTGGTATCTAGATTCAGGGCAAGCGCTACAAAGTGGAAGAGGCTTTTTCTGCTTTCCTTCCATCCCAGCATGTGTTCTTTTGCTACTCAGTTATAAATGATAGCATTTTATAATGGAGTAATGATCTCACTGCCTTCCCCAGGCAGAACAATTAGTGTTATGACTGGGGCTGACTAGCAGTATCCAACATGTAGCACCACAGTATCTTTATCTTAAATGTGAACTCCTGACTCCACTGAAAACCAAGCAGACTTCATCCGAATTGTCAGGATTTTGTTCCTGGTAACATTGCTTCAAAACTTACAGCAGCTCAAAGAGATGGGTTTGGTGAAGTTCTGTTTGTTTAGGTACATTCACACAGGCATGAAGTCAGTGCAAAAATGTTGGAGATGAAGTAAAAAATATTCCGTGTTTCCTGCTTCCTGTGCGCTAGCTTTCATCCCAGCAAGAGCACTGACAGAGGTTTTGTGTTTGTGGTAGGGTGGGTCAGGATTTTCAATGCTTTTTTTTTTCCCCTCTCCTAAAAATAATGTCACAAAAACAACAATAGATCCAAGCCATTCATTCCCCTCAAATGAAAACTAAACTGAAATCTTTTCTTCCCGTGAAATCTAACAGAAAATTATCCTGATCGGAAAAGGATTTTCCAATCCTTTCATCAAGTGAAATCTGGCTCTCAGGGCTAAGATTTGAGACTCTGCCTACTTTTTTTTTTTTTTTTTTTTTTTTAAAAAAAGAGCCTGTCCAACAAGAGATCTTTGACAGGCTTGAAACACTGCAGCAACCTTTAATTTAGAGAAATTATTTCCAGTAGAGAAAGCGGCTGGTCATGTGCAGGACTCAAATTAAGACCAACAGCAATACCAACAAAAAAACAGAAATCAGGATGCATGCCATCCAGGCTTGGCTCTGAGGCTGATTTGTGCCTCACCAGCAGCTGCTGAAATAAGGAGCTGCCCTGAGGAAATAGGTATACAAACGGCAGGGTGGGTGCTTTTTTCTTCTTTGCCTCTCACCTATAACCCTGAAACAACCAGTTGCCCTTGTGGTGGATGATTATAATAATTATTGGAAAACAATTGAAGTGTGATCAGGTGGGGAGGGCAGTAATTGAAATATTGACAGGTGGTTGCTTTGTGCTGAGCATCAGGTTTTAAGATCAGCTGTGCTCCTGTTGGACTCCACCTAGGACGCTGCTGTCTTTAATTAGCCAAGGTATAGATCTTACTAAAAGATCTACAGAGAAATCAGAGCAAGTTTTTCTAGAAGAAGCTGCGTATGTCATACATGTAATCTTTTTTATGGAGTTTTATGTATCCTTTAATACACAGGATTTTGTTCTTTTTTAGAGAGAGCTTCATGAATGCGAACTTTGTCTAACTTCTCTGATGATTAAATATTATTGATGTGTGATATTATTACAGTTGGGTGATGCTAAGGTGATCACTTCACAAAGACACAGTTAGGATGGGAGGAATTTAATGCCTAAGCAACTCAGTTAAGGATAAGCAGAAGTTCAATTTTTAAGAATTTTTTGAGTTTATCTGGGGGTGGAGTATAGTTTATGGTCTGAGCAACAAATGTGAATTACTGAGAATTTAATGACTTCTAGAAGTATGTACGTATGTGTTCAAACATTGTTCATAATAGAATAAAATAATGATAGGTTTTCCAGGATTCTATTGAATAGGTATTCCTCAGCCTCCTGGTAAGGCAAAAAAATTTCCTGAAATGATACTAAATTTGAACGTCTTCCTGAAACATTCATGGAATGGCACTGGAACAGGCTGCCCAGGGAGGTGGTGGAGTCACATCCCTGGCGGTGTTCAAGAAATGCTCAGTGTTTTATTGAGGGCCATGGTTTAGTGGAGAAGTATTGGTCATAGGTGAATAGTTGGACTGGGTGATCTTAGAGGTCTTTTCCAGCCTTGGTGATTCTATGATTCTTTAAAGGTAACTTTATCAATTATTGCTTGAAGACTATACAAAAGATTCAAACACTCGTTCTTGAAAGAATTTCCACAGGTTTTACTTTTCTTTTGATCACAGCTTCTGAGACAAACTAGACTGTGTGTGATTTTTGGACATCAGAGAAGAAATACCCAATTTTCAATGAGCTGGTGAAATGGCATCCCTTCCTTGGCCAGCATCCCTTGAAAAAAGACAATGATTGGGTTTAATGAAGAAGAAAAACATAAGGAATGGGACAAGGAATTCGAGTTCACATAGGTAAGTGCCCTTTACACTTGGTGAATGAGGCTCCTGCTTCAACAGAAACACCTTTGCTGTTGCAATTGGTATTTCTGAGCGTGCTGATAATTTATAATTTTAGGATACTGATCTTCAGTAAATGCTGCAAGTAATTGAACTTAACGGATTTTTGAACAGTCTACATAACTTCTGCTAGCCCCACAATTAACAAACATCAGCCTACTTCTACTATTTTTATATTAACTCCATTAATTGCAGTATCCTTACTGAAACCTTTGGAAACAGCATGAGAAGCTCCACTCTGGTGCTGTTTCCCCAAAGTGTGCATGCACGCAGCCTCCATGGATTTCTTTGTCAGGCCAAAGGGAGGCAGCCAACAGGTCTTGCTCTGTGTGTGTATTCCCTGGAAAATGCAGTGTCAGGGGAAGGAAAATCTTTGTAGTTTCAGATTAATTCTAGCCTCCCTCCCTGTTGTAACTTTAGAGAGAACCATTTAGAAAAGTCAAACCTAATGGGGCTTTCCCTCTAGGAAATGTTCTTACCTTCTCAAATGAAACACCCCTTGAAGGATTTAATCAATTAAAGTCATTAATTCTCCTAATTTGGCTAAAAACACCTTCCCACACATTGAGAAATACCTCACTTTAGGTGGAATGAAGCTACCTGGGTCTCAACTACATCTTTGCCATTGAAGAAAAAAAATTGTTCTAGTTGAATTGGAAAAATATTAAAAATCCTGCCTCCAGACAGAAAAGCAGGTTATTCAGATGAGAGTAGCTGTGTATTCCCCTGATTTTGTACCATGCCATGTGCTGAGGGACTTGATGTGGAAGAGGTTATGCTGGCCCGCAGCCCTGTCCTTGCCATACTGACCCCTTCACAGCTCCTTCTTTGCCTGGTGAGCTGGAGCAGAGCTGCCTTCTCTGCTACCTGTGGCTTGCTCCTGTTTAGAACTGAAAGTTGATCATCCAGCTTCTTGTTTTTTCATCCTCTCTTCAATCATTCTCTGAAGTATTTGGTTGGAAAAATATATGAGAAAACAAAACGGGTTTGCTGGAGTTCAATCAGCCCCTTGTCTTGGGTTTGTTTTTTCTTATCTGTTTTGGTGCCAAACCCGGCAAAGTACATCCTCAGGAAAATTAGTTATGTAAAGCATGAAAACAGATCGGGCAATGTTTAAGAGCCAGGCAGCCGTTCCAGAGGTACCTTTGGTCATATAACTCCTGACTCATTTTCAGAGGGTCCACATCTTTGACTTAGCAAGAGTTGCAGAAGCATAGGTTATTTGTTTGGATAGTTAACTTCAGTCAACACACAGCACAAAATTTCGGCCTCAGTGCTTTGATGGCAGCCTTCTCAGTGGGGAGAGCGTGTTTAACGCTGCAAGGTAAATGCTTGATTTCCTCCTCCAAACAGCTGATCGGCCTTGGCTCCTATTTGAGGGCACTCAGCAGTTCTCACTGCTGTCATACCTTTCTCTCAAGTCTTCTGAAAATACATAGAGCTAACTCAGAACACCAAACAAGATGATGATTATGGCAACTGCGATCTTTTGATGCACAGTAAATCATTTCATTGCATAATGGAACCATCAGACACAAAGTTAAGTATTAGCAGAACTTATAGAAGATACAGAGAGCTCCAGCTTCCTGTGTAATGTGTGGAGGTCAGAATTACGGAGGAATAAACCCCAAAAGATTTCCAATCAATAAAGGAAAAAAAAAGAAAACAATTCCGAAAGATAGAAGCATTATGTCATAATGTCATTATTATATTTGTTTTCCAACACATCTAGGAGAAAAAAAATCAATACTAAACTCAGTCCCTTGTGTCCACTCTAGAGAGCATCCCACTGAGCTGCAGTGATAATTTGGTGTCCCAAAGACTGGACATAAATGTAACAGTTCTGTTTTGTACCTATATAAAAGTGGGAAACTCATATCTACCTTGTTAATGTTGTCTCTTTATAATCACATAGATGTTTCTTTTTCATCTGTTGGTCTGTATATCTATCCATCTATCTACTTATCTTTCTATTTGATGAGCTATCTGCATTTAAGAATGAGATAGAACATTGTTGGTAGTGTTTTTGAAAGGCACTAACAATGATGGTTTTTCTAAAGCAGTAGCTCTCTGACCAGCAACGGAGGTAGGCAGAGATGACCCTAATCTAAACAGGAATGGTGAGGAGGAAGCCCTAGCCTATAGCCTTGCTGCAGGGCGGAGGATGCGTTGGGGTGAGGACAGGGGAAGGTGAGCCTCACCTTCCCATCTCCTCCTAGCCCCCAAATCCTGGAAATCAGCATCAGACTAGTTCCAGTTTTTCCATTCTCGAAAACTGGGCTAGATCATGGTTGCCTGTTTCCATCTAACATAACTGCTTGCTGCAATACTGTGTTAATATAGCAGGGGTCAGAGCATCATGATCAGTCCTTTTAAAATGACCAGAGCAGTGTCAGCTTAATGACTCTGGTGGCTTAGCACCATTCATCTCTGCTGACCCAGCCCCTGTGGCTGGTACTGTCAGCTTTGTTTCTCTTCCTCTCTGGTTTTTGTGTAATTGCCTGATTCACCCATGTCTCTGCGCTGCTGAAAAATGCATTCTCCGTACCTAGGAAAAACCTGTATAAATATTCTCAATAAATAAATAACAGTTGTCATTTTCAAAATATGACAATCTCCAGTTGCCTGT
Source organism: Centrocercus urophasianus (assembly GCF_019232065.1). NCBI lineage: Eukaryota > Metazoa > Chordata > Aves > Galliformes > Phasianidae > Centrocercus > Centrocercus urophasianus. Next base: position 23,972,976 of record NW_024884711.1, read on the forward strand.
GCTTAAATTGAATGACATGTCATTTATCCTAATAGATGTGAATGCACGTATAGTACATATGAGTGAGTCACCTAATTCTCATTCACCTCAGCCTTGGTCTCAGTTGGGGGCAAGTGCCTCTAACAGGGTTTGGATGGATCAAATCACAAGCAGAAAAATCTTGGTCAATTATAGACGCCTAAGGCTAAAAGGGAGGTGTCTTTTTCTCCTCTTCTTTTTTTTTTTTTTCCTCCTTCTTAATCTCACCAAGCACAGAATGCCCCTCCTATCCATAGGCTTACTGAAGGAGAGAGTCAATCTCTGATCTGTGGAATTTCTGGGAATATCTCTTCCCCCTGTAATTTAACATGACTCAATTCTCCATCCTGATAATACAAGCAGTGAGAAAAGCTCCTAATCCTATTGGCATACCCTCTTGTCAGCACCTCTTTATTTCACTGCTTTAAAGGCTCAACATGTTTTGATTTACAATAAGCACTAAGATAACTGCAGGTGCCCTTTCTAAAAGCAAGGTTAACTCACCTGAGATGAATTCTTTTTTTGCAAACAAAAGCAACACATGAGCAGGAAATACAATTAATACAGGTGTTTCCCTGAAACTTAGCAAATGCCATTTGTCTTGAAATGACATAAATCCCCATTACATAAACAGGCCCCAGAGGCTTGATTTGTATTATTTCTAGAGAGAAAGGATTTAAGCAAAAGATAAATGTAATGGTGATGGTGGTAAGAAATCCTTGTATTTACAAGGTATTTATTTGACAGTAAAACTACTAGTGTGTTATTTTGTGATTGTATTTAATAATACGTAAATGTTTTAATAGAACTGAGAAAAGCCCAGCCTAGGTGGGATTTCCAAGTTAACACATTTTTGCTGGTAATGTCATATCTTGTGTATTTGCAATATACCACAGAAGCAATCACACCAACATGCAGCCCTCCCAGTGACTTGCTGCTTGATGGTGTTAAGGTTGTATCCTCATAAGCATGCAGCACTGTGAGGCCTGAAATGTTCTGTAATATCACCATAGTGGATGGAGGCTCCACTCTCAGGGATGTTGCCCTGCAGGTCCTCAGTAGGGCTATTTTGCATTTCCAGGTGTCCTTCAGACTGGGAACAGGGCAGGGCCCTGGGACTGCCACCCACTCCCTGCAAGACTGCTGCTGTCCCCAGGGATGCAGGAGCTTATGGCAGGGGCATAATGAGAATCTGCATTGGCCTCTGTGGGAAGAAACATGTGGGAAGAGCGTGATGAAACTAAGCTGTCCCTTTTTGGGGAATGGTGCTCCCATGTGGCATATGACTCTTAGGAAATGACTGAAAAAGGAAAGTCAGAGCCTTCTACAGAAAAGAAACAATAGTTACCTTCAGCAGCAGCAGCTGTATCACAAGATGCTGGAGAATAGGGTACCTCTTGGACAAAAGGTTTGTAAGCATGCTGTAAAGGTGTTGATGAGGAAGCACACCAGAAAGCAGTGTGCCACTGCCAGGAAGCAGGAACAGCCTGCCACGTTTAGCTGTAATTATTTGGTTCTCTTTCCAACTCTGTTACTGACTTATACTGAACAGTCTTAGCAAGCTACCACACTTCTCTGTGACTTTTCATTGCTCCTCTTTCCTTGTTTAGCTGATCTTTCACTACAGGAAGACCAAGAGGTCCCACTTTTTTTTAAATCCAACAGCTATGGTGCTGCGTTCAACCATCTGTATTGCATAATTTTCTGAGAAATGCACTGAGAAATGCACATAATTCTCTTGAGACTATTTTGCTTCTCTTCCTTTTGTCATTACCATTATGAAGTCTAGTTTATAAAGAGATATAAGGAAGGAGTAAAGTTATCATAGCTGCTTACGTCTAAAAAGTCAGTTCATGACAGTATTTGAATTATAAGTTTTCTTACCTGTTTCTTTCCTTTGTAATTCACATATAGCTGCTTAAAAATACAATCCACCATTACCCAAAACAACAACAAGAAAAAAGTGGAAAAATTGTAAATGCTTAACAGGATCATCATACAATCATGCAATTATGTTGACAAGTACATTACACCGTTTTAGATATTCATTAAATCATCACCAAATTATAGAATCATGGAATTGTTTGAGTTGGAAGGGACCATTAAAGGTCATCTGGTTCAGCTCCCCTGCAAGGAGCAGGGGCACCTACAGCTCAATGTGGAGCTCACAGCCCATTCATCCTGACCTCGACTTTCTCCAGAGACAGGACATCTACCACCTCTCTGGGCAGCCACCTTTATTGTAAAAATGCTTCTTCCTTATATGCAGTCTCAGTCTCCCTCTTTTAGCTTGAAACCATTTCCCCTGGTTCTATCAAAACAGACTCTGTTAAAGAGTCTGTCCCCTTCTTTCTTACAGCCCCCTTTTAGGTACTGAAAGGCCGCAGCTCGGGTCTCTGCAGAGCCCTCTCTTCTCCAGGCTGAACAGTCCCAGCTCCCTCAGCCCGTCCTTGTAGGAGAGGTGTTCCACCTCTTGGATCATTTTTGTGACCCTCCTCTGGAGGTGCTCAAACAGGTCAATTTGTCTCTCCTGTACTGAGGACTCCACATCTGGACACGGTACTCCAGGTGAGGCCTCATAACACAGAGCAGAGGAGCAGGATCAGCTCCCTGACCTGCTGGCCACACTTCTTTTGATACAGGCCAGGATACAGCTGGCTTTCTGGGATGTGAGAGCACACTGCAGGCTCACATCCAGCTGTCATCCACCACTCCACCCAGGTCTTTTTGGCAAAGCTATGCTCTACCCTTTACATCCCTCAGATAGTACTAGTGGGAGTCACTGTGAAATCCAATATCCTCCATTCATCCAAAACATATACTGTGTTTGATAAGTATTTTTAATCCTTGCCTTTTAACTGAGGCTCTGATTTCTGCAGCCAGTCCTGCTCAGCCATATTTGTTTAGCACAGTGTAAGCCATTGCTTTCAGGTTAACTATGACCCTACAGAAAGTCAGCCTACAGAAATCCAATTGCATGGTTCTGACAAAAGTCAAAATACTGAGTTGAGCTGGGCTTCTTTCTCTTATTCTTAGTCTTACTCATCTAAGCCAATACTTTTCAGTTTGAAGAAATCAAAGGGACAAAACTTTACAATTTCTTCCCTCATGTCTCTCCAGGCTTGAACATACTGTGAATCCCAAATGTCCTCCATTGTCCATTGGGTCATTAGGTGTCAGAAAAATGCTGGATTAGTTCCTTTCCCCTGAAAATTCAGGATTTAGTCAGACATCTACAGCCCCAGTCTGCCGACACTACCTGCTCCAGGAGTGACAAGTTGACATGGCTGTATGCTCAATTAAACTTGCTCTTCCTTTTTAAACAAGTGCTTTTGATGTCTAAATTATGTGCAAGTTTTCCTGTGCACTTTGACTACATTAAACTCAAGATGTCAAACTTTGGCTGCAAACTTTAACTTAGTTATTTGGAGAAAGAAGACTACTTTTTTTGACAAATACTGAAATTGAGTAAAAGTTGCAGTAGACTTTTTCTTTTTACAGAAAGCACGCAGCTTCCCTGGGAAGCAATTCTGAAATGTGTGATATGTAAAGCAAGGCGTAAAAGCTCTGCTTCTCAGAAGTCTCAAGAACAAGGAATTCCAGCTGATGTCAGCTGGAGATGGAGAGTCATTATCTGAAAAGCTAGTCCTGATGTTCCACAAAACTTGCTTTCCAAACTTCACCAACCATCCAACACTACATTGAGATGGCAGGTGCTGTATTTTCAAGTTAGGCCTCTTTTCTTATAAGTAGACTCCCATAGATGGACCTTTTCCTTCATGTAGAACCACACTGAGCTCATCAAAGGATTTGTGTCTAAAAATAGATGTAAGTGTAACAGTTTGGTAAAATTATATTCGGGGCTGGCTAGCTGGCCTTTGGATGTAAATTGTCCCTTTGGGAAGAACTGGGACATTTTTCTAAAGAAAAGCCACTTCTGACATTCTTGTTTTTGTTGTCAGATAAATGGAAGAGAACTTCCCACAGCAGAAGCAGCAGGTTTCTCCTGGTATTACTATCTCTTTCTAGGGTACTCCTAATTCTTTTTTTTTATCAGAAAAAAGAGTCAAGCAATCATCTGGATCCAAAAAGCATTTTAATTTTCTCTTAAAGGAGTGGGTGGTGAGGTTGTTTCCAAGGGATAATAGGTGCCCAGAGGATCTTTCAGAAATTGAAGGTCATTGCCAATTCCTTACCTGACAGACTCAAACTTGGCAGAAAATGCCTCCTTCCACGTACTGAACCTCCTGAGGAGAAGCAGAGGTTGATAGCCCACCTGCCCTTCTTGCTACTATGAACATACACAGAGGAAATATCATGTCCTTTGTTCCCATTGTGGGTTGGAGTGTTGCTTTGCCACAGATGGAGGCTGCAGTCTCTTCCCTGCTTCATAAAGCTGTTTTATATTCAAAAGGTCAGAGTTTACTGTAGTTCATAAGACCACCGTGAGGCATTTGTGCTTGAGAAGCAAACTTCTGAATTGCAATGAAAGTATCACTAACAACAGGAACTGACAACAGAGAAATGGAGACTGATTATGTGTCTGGGCATATTGGCCCATATGGGGTCAAGAAGAAGCCTGATCTTTTTTTTTCTCTCTTTACGTTGCTCCTTCTGGGAAAAACCTTCAAAGCCCCTGCATTGTTGAGAAGAAGTAGCATAGGAAGATTTCGTTCCAGAAAGCACAGAAAGAGAAGACCTCTCTTGCCAGTTCTCCAGTAAGACTACAGGATGAGACTTCAGGCCCATGCAGTAGAAGCACCAACAAGTTGCAAACCTTTATAAAAGCTGATAATGAATCAGAAGCAGGGCCATTCTGTCATGACAGAAATGGTTCTGTCTCTGAGCAGAGGAGATTAGGAGTGCTCACCATTGACTTCTCAGAACCAGAGTCACAGCAGGTACCCCTGTAGGATGTACCACAAAGAATATCTGTGAACAGAAAGACTTGAAAGGCAGCTGACATTTTTAAGTGCTAAAGACTAACTAAATCTTGAATATAATTATAATGCCACAAACAGCAAACTTCAAAATTCCATGGGAAAAAAAAAAAAAGAAAAAAAGAAAAAAAATTTCTGCCAAAATGTTTTTATAACAGATCTGGCAAGGTCTTTTATTCCCCCTAAAATATCAAGTATGCAGACATTTGGGCAAGGAAGAAAAGGTCCCTGAGTCTCCTAGGCTTTCAGAAATGCTTTTGTATGTGATGCAAACAAAACTATGATAATATTTTTTGTATGTCAATGTTCTGAGTTGAAATATTTGCAGTTGAAATAAGCAAAGCAATTCACATCCTTTTCCCAGCAATTTATCTGGGCTTTTTCTAATTTTAAATTGAAAGATTTGCACTCAAGATACACAAATGCTTTACTAACAATGCTTTTAAAGAGCACTGCATTCACTGAAATGGATCTGGAGAACTAGATCAATATTTGAATTTGTATAATGAAAGAAGAAGACTGCAAATTCTGCCCATGACAAGGGGCAAAAGCTGCATGGTCTGAACGAAACCCTGAAGGAAAAGGAGGCACCAAAAGGATAAGAACGAGAAGAAAATGAACAAGGTTTTTAGCATACGGGTCATGTGGTGTCAGAAGAGGCTAAATGACGACTAAGGAGGGAACAGAAGCTACAGATATTTGATACAGAAAGGTCATTGGATGTACAGTCTTGGACAGACTGAGTGGAGTAAAGGCAAAAGAGAGCAAGGAGTTGGGAAAAGACATTTGTTTTTTTTTCTGGATTACTATTTTGTTGCTTGAATATGCTAAATACATGCATTTTAGGCATGATATGAAACTTATCTTCCAACCGTTTGTGAAAAACTTGGAATGAGATGTACTATTATGTCAATACAAAATGCACTTTGTTTCTTCAAAAAGGTGGATATGATTTTCAGATATGCCTGATCCTCAACTAGTTTAGCTCTCAGTCAAGTCAAAAGGAGTTATACTATAAAAGCTCGATATTTTTGAAAATCACACCTAATAATCTCTCAGAAGTTATAAGGGGAGTTGCTTTAATTCTAGGAAAATGCAGTATCTACAATCCAAATTGACAGGATTAGATATAAACGCTCTACATAAAGCTAGACAAACGCTCATTTGCAAACAGAAAGAGACAGCGTTACCAGGTGCTGGTGCTGTTGAGCTGCTGTGGTAGATTTGGCATTTTCATCTCATTCTTGCTTGAAAGTCCAATTGTGTTTGCAATTGTTGCTCTGATTATTTAGTAGAGCACAAAGGTAATATTATTCTCCTTGTTGTTATATGAGGAGATGTTTCTTATGTGAGAGATAAACACATTTTCTTCCTTCTAAACGCTGTCTTTTCCCCTCCTCTTTGTCTCCATCTATAAGGCAAAACGTATACTAAAAAAGCATCGATCCCCTTGTTCTTCTAGTTTTAAAATCATGTATTATGACAGACCTTCTACCCTGCTTTGATTCCTGTGCCAACATCATGCCGTGCACTGCACGAGCAGACAATACATGGCAGGCTCCTGCTGGGGATTTTCCTCCAGTGGCAGATTTCCCAGGCATACAGGAGAAGGCTGGCCAGTGCTCATCTCATTGCTCCTGCTGCCTCTCACATGGAGTGGGATGAGGCAGAGGATCGGGGTGCCCCAGTCACTGAGCCACTGCTCTGCTGAGTGCAGCATGGCAGAGCTGTGGTGAAGTGGAAGGATGGATTTCTTCCCAGACCCCATGGTCTCACTGGGTTTTCAAAACAAGGTCCCCTGCCTGCCTTTAAATGTATTGGGAATTTTCAATACGAATGCAATGCAATCGCCTTCCTAGTAATCCCTGCTTACAGCTGAGATACCCACAGGCCACAGCTGCTGCCAAATTTCCAGTGTCTGCTGTGAATGCTAGTGGTTGGACACCAAGGCAATAGATGTCATATAACAGCACTCAAAGATGAACAGATGACTAGAAAGCACCTTGAATTCACAGCATGCAGAGAAAAAGAGGAAAGAGGTCGTAGCTTGCTGGTGCTATTTTCATAATTATAAGTAAATAGGCTTTTAGCATCAGCAAAGCCCCCCTAATCTAATACTAGTAATCTAATCAAAGAGCTTGTGAAAAACAGATTCTATATCCATATGATGATGTGATGACCTATAAAATGATGATAGATGTTTCTAGTTGGCATTGGTAACTAGGAGAGAAAAACAGATTTGTTGTGTGCATTGCCTAAAAACATAAATAACACTGTTCCATGCTCATCTGTCCATAGACTCCTGAGTTCCGTTAAGTCTGTAGATCAGTTGGATAGAGACAGACAAATCAGGAAATCAAAAAGCATTAGAAAAAAATGCAATTTTTTAAAAACATCATTGCTGAAGGCCTATGCCAGTTGAAACAACTCTACTTCCATCTGTTTTCTCAAAACCAGGCAATATCAGTAAGAATATTTACATCAGAGCTAGCAGTCCTATCCAGCATATTAGAAGCCAGCCAAGATTAGCAGAAGCGAAGGACTGCCATCTCACACTATACCATCTTTACTGCAAAGACAGGACACCTTTGGATCAGGTCTTCTGCAAAATAAATGTATTTTAATATGAAACATTAGATCCAGAATTGTTATTAAGAAGATAAGATGTGTTTTATATGCACTTCTGTCTCACACACCAAGTGGTTATATTACTTCATGCGTTATTCTAAGATACCGGATACTGTGGTGCTATGAAACTAGGAAACTATTAATGAGTTACCTCCATAGAGATTGAAAAAATGAAATAATGTATTGAAACAATAGAGAAAAATACACTACAGGATTTACAGTCTTACCTCAAAGTCAGGTGGGGTTCAGATTAAGGAAGGATGGATTACATCCATGTGAATTGTATAAGATCTTTTTAAAGTATGGGGTACATGTTTAGAGGTATGGAATATTTCAGTGTTTGTGTTAAATCCTCTTCACTTCTCTGCTTCATAGTTACATCCTTTCTCTATTCTGTTAGCTGAAAAAAAAAATCCCCACACAAACTTTAAGTTTAGGAAAAAATCGCTGCTATCCAGCACCATGCAATTAGCATATATGAATAAGAAATGAGTTCCTGCTGTTCTGGACCATTGTTAATCCATATTGATGGGGTAGAAAACATGACATCAACTGTAAAAATCCAAGAACATTCCTTAAAATATTCAAATGATGTGCCTGGCCCTGTATTCATTCTGCATCTCAAATTCTCATTGACTTTGTGGGTGCCTGGAATGCACAAGGAATGCAGGATTAGGTACTTGGGTACGCGTGGTATGCCTACCTTGACAGCAAATACAGCTTTTGATTCTGTCTGAAATTCCACAGGACAAATATTCAGGTCAAAGGAACTGTACAAAAAATACACACAAATTTTGTACAGCTGCTATTTGCTCTGGGCCACATGCCACCATGAGCTGGATGGGGCTCTATTTTGCTGCTGCTAAAGTACAGTGTGCACACTAAACCCACACCTGTTTTTTCTTTTAACTTATCTTGTTTTTTACAGTCTGTATACAAACGAGTATCGTACAGACTTGTCTTTATTTGATCACTTGTAATGATGAGAGAAAAATATCATTATTCTGATACAACCTACATGATGATTGAGACATTGAGCAACTCTTCATCTTCTCAGGTGTTCTCAAGAAATAGCACTGAAGAATTGCTAAGGGACTTGCAGAGTAAGACTCAGGAGCTGTCTCACGTGACGTACATTAGAGCTGTACTGGAGTTGGTCTTAAATGTAATTAAAACCAATATTAGAGCCAGTAGCACTAGAGGGAGAAGTAACATTGAGAGATTGCAATCATATTTACTTTTACCATCTCTTATCTTTTTTGATCCTCTTCTGTGCAGAAAGAAACATCCTCTTTGAAGCCAAGAAATTGTATATGTGAATGTTAGCCTCCATTAAAAAAAAAAAATTGTAAAAATACCACAATCCACAAGATGAGTTCAAGTTTGTTTGTGAGAAAATATCTGAATATCCCTCAAATCTCCAAAGAAATGTATCTATCTAGTTAATGTCAGACCACCATGGCATGGGCTGGCTCAAAGGCTTTCTCTCAAAGCCCATTTACTTAAATTGTGGTTCACAGACTGTTGACCTTCTAATGACATCTTCTGAACCATCATTATTGATAGGGGAAGTGTGTGAACATTTCTCACCCAACAAATAAAGGCTCAAAAGTTTTGAGCACAAGCTAGTCCTTTACTTTTAAGACCAATCTTCTACCCCAAAAAGTCAAAGCCATTAGTCCATTTTAGGATTTACAGGCTGTGAAATGTCATTCTAAAAAGAACATCAATTTTTGAGTTATTGGAGTACAAAAGCTATCTTACAAAGGTATCACAGTACCAATGATAATAGCTTTGGCAAAGACCTTTCAGGTCACCTAGTCCAAACCCTGGTAAGGAACAGTTACAGTGACCTTTTGTATCAGCCTTGTTTTGAACACCTCCAAACTGATGCAACTATACAACTGAAGAGTTTGTTCCAGCAATTATTCCCTTTTCCTGTAACTTGGCTTTTCCTTTCTTTAGAGGGGGGGCTCCTGTCTTTCTTCGTTAACTCTAGCAAAAGCATATAAAGTTTATTTCCCAAATTCTTATCAGTTTTTCCTTTAGATGAGTGGAAGATCTAGTTTGGATATCAAGCTACACAACTGTTGGGCTTCTCAAGCTTAGTAAGGCTGTTTTCATTTGCTTATCATTTTGCCAAGCTTAAACTATTTGAACTGACATTTCTCTGACTCCAACTGATTTCTTTGAGGATACTTAACTACAGCCAAAGGATCCAACAGTTTCCAAAATCAGCAATAGGAAGAAACATGATATTAAGATATTTGGGTGACGTTTTTTGGCAGAGGGGTTTTAAAACTGGGAGGGACTGATTTTGTGGAAAAATACAATTTTTTGAACAGCACGGAAACCTGTTCAATATAGTATTTGGCTCTGGAAAACATGTAAGGAGAAAGAAGTAGGTTGGGACAGACAATCTGTCAAATCGATACAGAACAAGTAAAAGACTGAGGGTCTTTGGGCAATACAGCCTGCCTAGGAAGTGCAGCTGAGCATTATGTCACTCAGCTCCAGGAAAAACATTGCTTGGTAGTTCTCACTGGCTTTGGTGGGAGACCAGGCTGTCTCAAAGAACTTTGCTGCAGGACAGCAGAAAGAAAATGTCAAAATGAGCCAAGGAAAAAAGTAAAATCTCTAATTAGGAATTTTCATTTTGAATGGAGTTTCCTTTTCTTTTTGTGCAGCCTAGTGAATAAAGCATAGGGACTGCAAATCCCCATTGGATTATGCTTTTAGAATATTTAGCTTACTTTTTTTCTATCACCTTTGCCAACCATTCTGAATTACATCGGAAACCTTAGAATAATCAGTTTCCTGATGTATTTCAGTGTTTTTTCTTCTTGCACATCCATCACAAAGCAGAGAAAACCTTTTGAGGAAAAGGAGGAAGAGACCGGAGGGCCTCTGTGTCTTGGGATTCAGAGCTGCCCAGGCACGGGGGCACACAGGCTCCCGCAGGCGGGGCCATCTTCCAGGCCTCACCTGCCAGACCTCAAAGGCCTTGAGCCCCCAGCTCCATCCCACACAGCCCCAAGAAGTCTGGGAAGACAGGTGGGAGCCATTTACCACCTGCCTAGTTTCTCGTTACTATGACAACCCTTGGAACCTGCGTCTGCACTGATCTAATCCAGCTCAGTAGCCCTGGTGACAAAAGTGTCACATGAGACATGTTGTCAGGCAGTGCATGCAGGCAGTACTGATGCTAGGCCGCATGGCCCCTTCTGCCATGAACATTGGCCCACGGGCAGGTTGCCTTGCTCAAAGCCCAGCAGTCAGTACACAGGGTGAAATGGCTGATTCCTCACACTGCAGGCTGCTAACATTGCAGTGCCTTCATGAAGCTTTGCTTCCTGCCACTTCTGCCCAAACATGGGGTGAAGTCTGTGTAAAACAAGTCATTATTTTGTTACATTCCTCTCCCTTTTGCTGAGATAGCATATCCTGTCCTGCCCGTTTCTTTTTTCTTTAATACTTGAAAATGGTTGAATAATTTTCTCAGACTTTTACCAAATTTCTGCCTAAATGAACTACTTCATTAGATATTGCATCCCCTTGCTTTGTGGGGTGGACTGTATTCAGGAAGCAAAAGCAAAGCCTAACTCTTTTTCTCAGTGTGATGTAAGACCAAAGCACCCAGAAGCTGTATCACACAGCGTTTTCCCCTGGTATACACAGTCAATTTTCTTCCTCTTAACAGACCTCAGTCTTTTTAGTTTGTGAGGAGAAGTGGAAAGTTTCTCACTGCTTGCAAGTGGATGGGAAAGCTGTCACTGGTTTATCCCACACAACCTTTGTCCAGAACGTGTGTCAGATGCAATAGATGAGACAGCTGAACATGTATTCCACCCTCAGTCTGCCAAATTCTTTTCCCATGTGCAGGATGCAAACTGGAGAAATGAGAGCTTCTTTGGTCATTGCAAGATATTGGCTCCCAATTTGAGCTGAATAGCACTGTTTCTGAGGACAGGTGATTGCTTTGAATGACTTTTGTGATGTTTCTTTGGACATTGAAAAGGTATGTTTATTTAACTTGGGGCATTTTACCATCTTCTGGCCCAGTAGCTTGGCTGGATTTCTTGCTTGTTATGACTCCTACACTGGAAACATTTGCTTCTCTCATTATTTTCAAAGTATAAGTTATCAAAGCAACATAAATAATTCATGAGCACGCCTGCCATGTGTGGGAATAAATTGTACTTGTATGAGAGGAAGAGTTCAGGGGGGTACAACAGTTGGAACAAATGAATAAAAAGGACACTAAAATTAGGGTGGATTGGTGGCTAATTTTTAACAAACCTATATAATGTGAAGGAGAGAAAGCAGGGGAAATGAGCAGGCAGCAATGGCCTAACCTGGAAGTAATTTCAGACCAGGACAGCATGTGTTCACAGCCTGAATACATACTCTGATGAGTGGGAGTGTGCAAGCTGTTGTATGGGTGCAACCATAGCAGAACTAACCATTTGGATCTTCGTTACTTACAAAAAACAGTAAGTAATATATTTTGCCTTCTTCAAGGGAAAGGGGCTTATGCAAGAGGGAGAGAAAGAAAATGGTGATAGAAGATGGCCTAATTTCCATATAAATTACAAAAATGCCAAATACCTACTTTTATATGGGTCCCAGTTTTAGCTGAGCTATTGGATGTCTGGGAAACTTTGCAGAGATGTTGTCATCGTGGGCAGCTTTGTCTATTTGTACGTCAGCGCTGCAAGGTGAAAAAGACTGTGGATGCTAAGTGCTCAGCCACATCAAAACATGAGGAGAGGGTTCAGTGCTTTACAGATTTTGGTCCAGGGTTTGGTACAGTTCACTACTGGAGAAATTTTTAATTCATTCATTCTTCATGCATTTGTCCAAAGAATAAATGTCAAAAGCCACCATTTGCCAAGTTGCCGGACACTGTGTGACCACCTGCAGCTAACTATGTTGATGGTGAATTTGAAGCATACTTGAGAAAGGAATGGGTATTTTCCTTCCCTCTAGTCTACCTGGAAATTTCACCCTGGCTCTGGGAGACTGTCCTCAAGCCCTTCAGGCAGACCAGGACTCAGCTGAGCTCCCTGTCCTGATAGGCAAGCTTGGGTGTGTGATACGTCTGAGGAGGACAGTGTGCCAGCTGTGCCTCCTTTGTCCTGCTCTGGTGTCTGAAGGACCAGAAAGTGGACAGTCCTTGGGGACAGCTCTTTTGGTTCACCAGCTTGGCTTTGAGCAATGCTGTGCTAACTGGCTCCTGCTTTTAGCATGGCTGACGTTGTGTTTGCCTCCTGACAGGAGGTCTGGAAAAACAGATAAATCAAAGCTAATGCTGAAAATTTGGCCCATTGAGATTCAAAAGAGAAGCCTTCAACAGCACGTGGACTTCAGTGCTAAGGAACGTGCAATGCGAGTTGAAGATGCCAAGATAAGCTTAGCCTTTTCTGGTTATCAGTATGTACATCACCTCTGACATTGTTTGACAAAAACATGTTTTACAAAACAGCCACGTTCCTTTTCCGCAGCTCATAGAGATACAGAAACTGAAATCATATTTTATGAATGGAAAATGAAATTAGCCTGAAATTACAGTGATAAATGTAGCTTTAGAAAATCTTAATTCACTTCAGTCAAGTGATTAACTTCTGCCACTCCACTGTGCTCAGTTATTGCAAAGTCATTTTGTGACATTAAACAATTAAACTTTAGACCTGGGAATAATTTTACAAATCTTTATAGAACCATAAAGTTCATTATTGTTTTACATGCTTTGGATGAAATATGGTGCGTAGCTCCAGCTGTTTACTCTAGCATAAAGCCAGCCTCTGGATAGAAAATGATAAGGTCTGGGCAAATGACCAACTCTCAGCCGGTCCAGCTCTCCCAAATGGCTATTCTCTGCAGAGCAGAGAGCTCCTTTGTTTCTCATCATGAAAAGTTCCTGGAAAATAGTTTCTACTGTAATAGTCTGACCAGAATGATAACTGCAGGCAACAGTGATCAGGAACAATCTTAGCAAGTGGGCAGGCTTGGCTGGGGCCAGCTCCTTTGCCGGTGTGCTCCAGTCAGCAGGGCAGTGTTTGAGAGGCTGCAACACGCTCACCTGAAATTCAAAGCACTTGAAATGTAGGCATTTTAACTTTTCTGCACAGTGTTCAGCGTGGTTCTTTTCTTCGTGTCATTACTCCACCACAACAGGAACGTTTTCATTGTAAATAGCCCTATTTCTGAGGAAGAAAACTGGGGCCCGTTACAAGGAAAATTGTTGCTTTACTGAAAACACATGTGAAATGTCATGATTTCTCATTTTTTCACAACCAAATTACCATTTTGTGTGACACGCAACAAAACCATAACATATGTAGGGGTGTGAAAATGGGTAATAACACAGTAGAAAAATGCAGTGAATGTTCTCAGCAATTTCTCAAAATCCTGCTCTTTTAATAGAGTTGCTTTAATATGGATTAGACTAATGCACAATATGTACTGGATATTCCTCACATCCTCACTGACAGTAAAGACAGTTAGCTAGCATGACTGATATTTTTATTTACTTCTCTGCTGTTCAGTTGTTACAGATTTGGAGACACAGGCTTGCCAGCATTCTTCCTCCAAGCGCTGGGCATAGGCAATAATGGAGCTGGTGGCTCAAGGTCTATTCTCTTTTGGTCCCTTTTCAGCCTCGGGGCTGCACTGTGGCCCAGGAACTGATTTTTGAAGCCTGCAAGAGCTGATTTCCAAGCAGAATCTTATTGCTTGCACATTCTGCCTGACAAATGTTATTTATAATAAGCTGCAAGACTCCAGAGGTGATACCAGCGTGGCAACAAATCGCTGCACGACAATACTACTTACTGTAGCAAGAAACAGCTTTCTCTGTGACCGCATTTCTAATTGGGCTGTAAGAAATAGCATTAGAGCAGTGGTGTATAAGCAAGAATCATATTTGCATGAGGCTCATGGCTCACTGTGGCTCATCCAGATACCACTTTACAACTTCAGTCATCAAATCAGCAGAACCACAACAGGCTCTGGTACAAGCCAAAGGGGAAAGTGCCATTGTAAAACTGAATACAGCTGCTTCCATAATAGGACTAATTGCATATTGCATCGCAGAGCTAAATTAGTAGTGAAAACAGTTATAAAACCAACAGACAGTGAAACATGACTCACTGAGGAATTGCTGCCAGTTCGGCGAATTCTTATTGGCCTCAGTTCAACAGCCCACACCTGCATTTTCTGAATGGTAAATATATAATAAGGCATAATTACTAGAAAAATACGCAGCACTCCAAATGTGACAACACGCTACTTGTTTATTGGGATGGTGAATAGTATATAATAAGTTTGACCTGAAGTACTTCAGAGCCACCTGGGGTCACAGCGCAGAGGGGAGATGGACAGTGCAATCCCGAAGTACCTAAGCCACGAGGAGCTATCTGCAGTGGGGCTAACAGCTGCTTCCAATGCTGAAGAGATACAAACCTCCTCGTGCTACTAAATCAAAGGAGAGTTAAGAGAAAGAAAGCATAAATAATAATCACCATTAAAGAAAAAAAAAAAAAAAAAAAAAAAGTAAAATCAGATATTTATAGTCTAGCTTAAATATTCAGGCTGCAGTGACTTGGGATGTCTCAGCTGACTTTACTCACAGTAATAGCTCTCTCAATACAAAACAGATGGAGAAAGCAAACTTTGCCTGCTCCTGCTGCTCGTGGTCCCTTTCTCCTGTTTCTGGAGCAGCCCTGTGTGACCGCAGTGCTCACAGGTCCCCCAGGTGTGAGAGTCAGATCTCAAAGCAGCAAGTGCGAAGCTAAGATCCCACATGGACACACCTGGGTTCCTCAGCAGCTATGCCTGATCAGGTAAAATAAGGAATCACTTTATCTTTTTTCTCCTGGATTTTGGATCTGGGTAATGCTGCTTATTAATTTTGGACAACTTCAACAAAGCAGGAGGAGTGTCCCTCTGATCAGGCAGGACTGGTGTTGCTTCACTCTACATTTTGGCAGGATTGAGGACTTTCTAGAATCAAGGGGGTTGTTTGCTTCACAGGATACATATGGGCATTTTACAATACATCACATTTCTGCCATTACTTCAAAAAAAGCACCATGCTTAAATCGTCTGTAAGCCATAAGTAGGTCCAAGGTGGGAGGCTCTCTACAAAGACAAAGTCAAGCAGGTTGGGAATCTATATTATACTTCAAGGCATCCCCAGTACCTCTTCTTCTATTCAGAAATTGTGCCTTGGCAGATTTTTAGTATCTCCCATGTCTGGCTGGTGTTTCCAGGCAGCTGGGAGTGCTAACAGCAGCCACATCAAATCAGATTCACTACTATGTGTGTGCTGAACTGCATGTAGGCTGGAAATACCGTAGAGGATAAGGTAGATCTATGTACGCATGGAGTAAGACGAGCTAAAACAAGATGAGCTTTATTGCTGACACTACATGGCCAGAATTTCATTCTCCATTTTAATAAAACATTTTAAGAAGTAGGGTTTTGCCCATTACAGTACACTGTTGGGACTTATGATTACAGTAGATTTTTACTTCAAGACATCCAGGTTGAAACACATGTTACAGGACTTTGTTCAGGTCCTACCTCCATGTGTTTTCTTTCAATTTTTATGAACAAGCTTTTGGGGGGTCTGGAGTGTTCAGATGATAAGATCTTAGAACCATTACAGTTGGAAAAGACCACTAAGATCACCTAGCCCAATCACCAACTCATCCCCACAATGACCACTTACCATGTCCCTCAGTGCCACATCTATACGTTTCTTGAATGTCTCCAGGGACCATGTCTCCATCACTTCCCCTGGCAGCCTGTGCCAGATCCTCACCACTGTTTTGGAGATGAATTTTTTCCTAATATCCAGGCTGAGCAAACAGAGATGCTGTATTTTAAGACATAAAAGCCTCAGCAGGATCAGTAACACTGTGTAGAGAATTGCTCTGAATTGAAACCAAAGTTCTCTAAGCTCTGAATTAAAATTAAAACCGTACAACTGGGAAGGAAGAATAGGGGAGGGGATATACAAGAAAGGAAGGAAGGAAGGAAAAGGAAGAGCAGGCATCATGATCTCATCTTACTGACACTGAGAAATAACTAAAATTTGCAGAGCAACCTGGAGCGTAAGTCCAACTCATGACTCAAGTTATTTACGTGTTACAGGTGAGAAATTGGAGTGCGAAACAGAAGCATGTACCCAAGCATTTGCTCTTAATATGCATATATTAAATGTTAGTATTTTCTTGTATTCAGCATCAGGTTTCCCCCTGCTGTAGATGCGTGCTTGTGTGGAGGACACTGGCCCAACACTAAAGCCATGTTTCTCTGGTAAACTTTCAAGAGCTTAAGTGTAAAAAACATTAAGCATCTCTGCCAAGCTTTG
This sequence comes from Centrocercus urophasianus, assembly GCF_019232065.1. NCBI lineage: Eukaryota > Metazoa > Chordata > Aves > Galliformes > Phasianidae > Centrocercus > Centrocercus urophasianus. The sequence continues at coordinate 23,989,941 of NW_024884711.1, forward strand.
GAAGACATTCAGAAAGTGTTGTTATCAGTTTCTTGTCAGGCTGGTGGCACTGCTGGTGGCAGCCAGTGCTCACAAACAACCTTTTATTCCTGCACTACATCAGTTCCTCAGTGCTGAATATTTCTACTCATATGGCAATATTTTAGAAAACTGTTGAGCTCCAGTGTGGCTTCAGGGACCAAAGAGCTGCTCTTTTTCAAAGTTGCACAGGAATGGAATAAATTTAGGTTATGTAAGGATGATTATTCTAGGCAAAGATTTCCTTCATTTAATCTTCCCATAACCAAAAAATGCAAGCAGCATTACCAGTCATTTAAAAAAAAAAAAAAAAAAAAAAAAAAAAAAAAAAAAAAAAAAAAACCTAATGAATTTCTAAGGGAAATTAGAGAATGAGTCCTAAAGTATTTGGATTAGGGAATCTAATTCTGCAACCTCTTTTGTACATGAGGCAAAGAGCAGAACGGATGAGAGCCACATGCTGTATAGCTTCCCAGCCCAGTAGATTTATTCTTCAGTCCTCTCCCTGGCAAGAGTATCTTTCATTCTCAGCACCCTTCTTGCTCCAGTAATGCTGTTTTTCTTTCCCCTCAGACGCTGACCCATACTCACACTTCCGCAGAGGTCTGACCTTTCATCTCACATTTGATCTCTGGTGCCTATGACGTGCTGGGACTTGGTTTCACCTCCTGGAACGATGTGGAGTGGTTGGTCACTGGCAGGTGAGCCCCAGCAGTGCCTCTGATGAGGAAGTGGGAGCTGCTTTGCTGCCTTTAGACACATTTCATAGCATCAGAATATCCCAAGTTGGAAGGGACCCATAACGATCATTGAGTCATTTGCACAGCTCCATCTTCTGAAATTTCCCTGTGTGTTTTTGGTTATGAAACATGGCCACAAAAAGCCAGCAATTCAATTGTATCTTCTTCAGCAGCACAGGGGAATCAGCCAAGATCTGAAGTTGTTGCTGTTTTTGTCTTAAAATGGGAATGTGGACGGATATTGCTACTTTGTTTTTGGCAGCTCCTCTACAGCAGGTCCTTTCTGCTTTACTTGTCCATCCTCCAAACTGAGCCCTTGTCCTCAAGCAGTTCATATTTTGTTTCTAATTCAGGATCAGGCAGCAGGTTGGTTTGACTCTAGAAGGGCTTCAGGTGGTAAGGGACTAAGGAGGGATTTCTCCTATACAGAAGAGCCAGCCATCCTTCTACCATAACAACAAGCTTAGGATCAGGTAATAACAAACCCTGCAGAGACCAAATTCCCACCTAGGTGGACATAAATGGAAGGAGGAGATTCCTGTGTTATGTAGCAGGACAAGGACAAAAAAAGAGCTGGGTTTAATTCTTCACTGGACCTCAGGCTTCCCAAGCACTGCTCAGGCTTTTGGCTTCCAAACCACCAGGCAGTACAGATTCCTGCTCCTGAGTCCCTCTTTCACCTTATCTTCAGATCGTTAAAGGTCTGAGAAAACATAGTCTGGCAGTAACAGCCACCACCAAATTTTGTTTGTGGGGAATTGGGCCCATAGATACACTTTGCTGAGTATCATGAGTCCTGCTCCTGTTGTTCTGCTGGGCAGCACTGCTCCCAGGGAAGCTGATGCCCAGAAACATGTCATGAAGTCATTTCAAAGTGATACTCAGATTCCCAAAAATTTGTATCTCTTCATGGATGTTTGCAAGACAGGAGGACATGGCAACATCCCTCCAACATTGCTCCAGTGAGCTCTTTGCCCTCCTCCTACATGCAGACACGTTCATGTGTGCCTGGGCACTGCCAGGAGAGGCTCCTGTAGGGATGGATGTCTCAGGCAGCATCTTGAAGTGCTGAAATATGGTGGAGAAAGAAATTCTGGAAAGCAGGATAAAACCAGAAATGGGTGCAAACACAATTAGAATGTATGGTTTGCCGTCTGCATCTTTAATAAATGTTTGTCTGCAGTGAAATACAATTAACATGTAAGATAATGCATTTTACCTCATTTAGCTCTTCACTGGGTTTATAAACAAATTCTGCCAGCTAACTGTCCCTGTTAAACAGATGCACACACCATACATGAGCTAAACCACACCGCAGCCTGCAAACTGGAACAGGTGCAGGGATCATAATGAGATGATGAATTTGTCAATTTACCAGCTCTAGATGTTGACAACAGTGAATGCATTTTATTTAAAACACTCAACATTGAAAAACACCTTCTCTTCCCTCACTGATAGGAGTCCGAGGTGAGGGAAATTGACACAATAAAACTTCATAATACATGCTGACTTCTAATATTAAATGCTGGTGCAAATGTTATCCTAAATATATTTCAGATCAATTCTGTGTATTAACTAAGAAAGGGCACAGCTTACTTTGGGTACTATGATACTTGTATCAGTAGAGTCTGTAACTTGAGGCAGCACCTAAGGAAGCAGATCTGAAACTTCTCCTTCCTCCTGATTACCCCCTGTGGGCATCGCTGCATGATGGATGCTCGCAAAACCAGACACGCCACCTGTTTTGCAGTGGGGGGACTGCTGGGGGTTGCAAGCAGAGCTGTTGATTCCTCCAAGGAGCAGTGTGAGCTGTGGCAGGAGGCCACGGGGAGGGCTGCTGAGGGGGCAGACTGCGCATAGCGGAAGACGAGCTCCACAGAGAACTGCCTGCTTGTGCTTATAGTTTATTCCCATTATAGCTGATACCACTCATGGTTTGTTCTTATCTGAATTACTGCAGAGTCTGATTTCCACAGGCATCCTGTTGCCTAACAATGGGTTCTATACTCACAGACACCTTTTCAATTCAAAGACATCAAGAAAAATAACAGCTATAAGATAATTACCAACCTGCATCTTTCCTAACTACCGTGCAATATGGGCTCTAGGCCCAGCTGCCCAATAAGGATCAGTGCTTCATGCTCAGCCTTGCTCGGAAATGAGCAAAAGAGCAGTCATTTCTGTCTAAGGATGTCTTCTTGAACCCAAAACCTTTGCTTTGTGTTGTTAGCTTGTACCATCAGTATATTATATGTTAGCATATTAATTGCTATTAATTATGCCATCAGTCTCCAAGAGCAATTCAGTTTAAAGAGTTTCTTTGTCTTTGCTTTCAGCTAGGGCTGGGTCCCCATCCAGCACAAATCAAGGTATTTCCATTGTAGTCAAAGGAGATGAGCCAACATGCGTTACTAGGGAACGTTGTGCCTTTAGTGTGTTTAACAGTTAAAATGTTGCTATTCTCAGCTGCTTTTTCAAATAAATTATGCCAGATAATGAAAACCTGGAATGAGCCCTAGCATACATGGGTATAACTTCTCTGACTGCAGGGTTGTAGTGCTTGGTTACCCCACAGCTGGATTTAGCCCAGTCAGTTCAGTTTGGCATTATCAGTGGGAATGTGGCTGTGAGTTCATGAAATGTCACAGTAAAGCTCTAAGGTGACACTTTAAATTGTCTTAAAGTGTAAGCGTGCATTCAATTTACATTTAACAGGATGGGTATCACTTGAATACTAAATCAAAGGTTTAATACATGCTCCAAGGTGTAGCAGGTACAGCTGGCAAGCAGGATGGGCCAAATTTACCCCTAATAATGAGATGCTGGGCTCAGCCGAACTTCCAAAGAGAACATTTCTGCCCCTTTTTTTGTGTGTGTGTGTTATTTTTGTGTGTGTGTTTTATTTTCTCCCAGAATCTTCCAGTACAGATCCTAAAAAGAGCCTCAGACAAACTAAATGCTTTCTTGCTCATGTTTTCACTTACCTAGTAAACTTGAGCAAAGAAGAAAGCTTCCAAAGGCTGACTTTCTACCACAGACACAATTGGTTGCCCCCTAGACCTGCAGCTGTCTTCTCCAACCGCAGTTCAACTGCTGATACACATTGAAAGAGACACATATCTGACTCCTAAAAGTGTAGGATAAGCAGCCAAGGCACAAAAGCAGAGGGCGAGACAAAGCCAGATTTTCCATTTTGAGGTAAAATTTCAAAATGTAAAAACACAATTGTTCCAGAATAGCACAAAATCCAAAGGATTTCTCAGAAATGGAAAGTTCAGAGAACACAGTTGTTTTTTTCTTTTTCCTGTGTTTTGTTTTATAAATATTTTCTGTTGCAACTTCCAATGAAAACTTTGTAATGAAAAGTTATTTCCAGGAAAACGAAAAGCTGTGTTGTAAAAGGTAGGGGGATTATTTTTCTCTCTTTTGTTTCAAAACAGATTCTCACCAAAAGTAGGAAATTTGTGCAGAATGTTTCGCCTATGAGAGAAGAGCAGTTCTTTAGTAAGCAGAGCAGCATCAGGAAGGAACATGCCAATTGCCTACATACGCAGGATGGGTGTTCGATTGTAATTGTGCCTACCGACTCTGTAAGTGAGTGCTGGCATTTCTATCCTATGTAGAAATGTTCTTCAGCTTCCTTCTATCTTCTCCTCTGCCAGATTTCAATAGTCCTAGTTATTAAAGAAAAAAGATGGAGGAGGGAAAAGCGCTGCAGTCTCCTTTGAAGGGTAAATGTTATGGCTCCTCCACATCTGAGGTTTTTTCTTTTATGAACTTACGGTGGGGAACTACTATTGCTGGTAAGAGTAGCAGTCATGCTTGACCAGCAGTGTGATTCTAGCTACAAATGAGTAGTGGAACTTCACACTTTATAAAAGCATACACCCAAATCTCAAGAGCAAGAGCATGACAACCGGCTCTTGCATTTGCGGAAGGCAATGGAAGCTTCTCAGCGGGTGAAGCTAGCTGACTTTAGACCCCAAGACCCTTGGGGCAGAGAACAGAATGGTTCATCTCTTCTTGGGATACTTGAATTTACAGACCACTAAACAGACTGAAATTATTCTTATTTGGAGCTTGCATGAGACAATTTTCAAAACTAGAAACAGTGCCAAACCAGAGCCCTAGATCCAGATTCAGATGTCAGCGTGCAGTGCAACCTGTTACTGTAGCAGGCTGAGCACCTACACCAAACACGGGTGAAGCTAGCTGATTTCAGAATATCAACTCCTTCTGATTGTTTTGCTGTTGTTTTCGTCTTTTCTGTTCTCCTTTTCATTATGAAGCTCTGATTTATGCATCATGAGCCCAATCAGGTGAGTACTGTTTGGATGATGTTCGTTTGTAGTTTAGTCTTGTAAATAAGGATGAGGTGGTTTTTGAATCCTTTGTTCTCCTCAAACACCTTCTGGCTTCATGGTGGTTTGTTTGATAGAGAACATCAGGTAAGGTCCAAAGTGCTTTGTAAATCTGAATTTTGCTTCAGCATCCATATTATCAGCTGTGTGATGAAGAATGTGTTAGAGAACAAGTTCAGACTCTTGGCATTTAAGTGAAAGTTGTCATTAATTGAAAGTATTTTAAAGGTGGGTTTCACTTACAAAGCATTGTGAGTAGAACATGTTTGATTTAGGCTTTCTTTATTATATGTTTGGATTTACAGGAGGTAATTATACCTAGTGAACACCTGTTTTTAAGCATTTTCCATAGTGATGAAGTAAAAAGATTTGGTTATGTATTAAAAAGGGATTGCTGAGAAGCTGAGAAAGGAGACTACTTTGTCGATTCCAGTTCCTGTTCTTCCATGGCGCACGGGAGCTCCCCATGAGCCACCAATGGGAAGCTTAGGGTTGAGGAAATCTTAGCAGGTCAGGCTCCATTAATTCCACTGGCAAAACACATTCACATCAGAGGGGTTGAAGTTGCATCTAAGGCTTATTTTCAGACTGTTCTCTAGTATTTTGTCTTGGGTAGCAGCTCGATGAATGAGAATGGATTTTGCCTAAATATGGGGTATAGCCTCAATTAAAGGCATCTAATGCATTTAGTATTAGGGGACTGCATATTAAATAGAAATAAAAATAAATAAATAATAAAATAAATAATAAAATAAATATATTTCCACTTTCTTTGGCCTTGAGTTACGATAGGAAGGTTTGGCAAACAATATGTGTATGTCCAAGATGATGTTTTTCATGTCCTTTTGGGATTTAAAATCCAAGAGTCACATTTGATTTGTCTAGTAGGTAAAAGAGAGATAGATAATGTTGTAACGTTCTTAAGCAGCTTATTTTGAATTTTGGAGCTTGTGTATGTTGTAGGTAGCTGTCAAATTAAACAAAATAGGAGTGGAGAAGGAAGCACTGGATGTCAGAGCCCAGCTTAGCCTGCTTCCATTTAGTCTAGTTCATGCACTGACATTTCCAAACAATGCATTCAATTTTTTTATGCTAGAAATGAAAAAGCATATTTTCCCCTTTCAGCCTGTGACCTCGTCTTTTGCTGATGACTTCAGTCATTGTTTGTAATAGTCAGACCCCTGGGGCAGAGAACAGAGTGATTCATCTCTTCTTGGGGTATTTGAATTTACAGACCACTAAACAGACTGAAATTATTCTTATTTGGAGCTTGCATGAGACAATTTTCAAAACTAGAAACAGTGCCAAACCAGAGCCCTAGATCCAGATTCAGATGTCAGCGTGCAGTGCAACCTGTTACTGTAGCAGGCTGAACACCTACACCAAACTTCTAGGAAGTTTTGATCACTCAAATCTATGGGCATTTGTATCATCAGGGAACCCCTTAGTATGTACAGTCTAGTCAGCTTTATTGACTACTCAGGTAAAGCATGGTGTACATTTCTACTGACAGATTTGTGCCAGACAAAGCAGAAGCTATTGCTCAGATAATATCCTGCTGGTGGATGTCTGCCTGAAGGCTCCATCAGGTTCTGTCCTCTGCTTGTCCAAAGGAGCTGCAGGAAGGAGGACCTGCACCAGGATGTGCTGTGTTCAGAACTGCATCTAGTGTGGTTATAGAACTCCCAGAGATGCAAAGCTGCCTCATGATCCTGTGATCAGCTTCACTCACACCTGAGCCTGTGCTGGTTTTCATTTCACAAAAAAGAACCTGACAGTTGAGGATTTGCAAATCCATATAGCCTTTGATTTGTGCCTCTAATGGAGACAGGTCAAACACAGAGCCTATTGCTAACTCATAGGAAAAATTTGAATTAAATAGGAATTGGCTTGACCTCCCTTCTGGATTTGACTTTGCAAAACCGAGCTCTGACAGGCAAGCTTCTGAGAAACCCAAACAGCCTCCAGTTTTGTCATCTCTGCTTTGCATATTTCAATAGTTTCTTGCCAGCTATATTGCTATATTGCTTATGATAATAAGAATAACAGAAACCAAAGTGGAACCACAAGTTAAGCTGCTTATTATATAATTTAATTAGACTCTACTGCGCTTTCTCTTCCAATTCCCAACTGACAAGGATTGAATTGTTAGGTACATTTTTCACATTGGGATTCTGAAGAGTTTATTTTGACCTGGCAAACGGTTTTAAGTCTGAGGAAAAGCAGGTTGAGCCGTGGTGAAATAAAATAGGAAGTATGCAGTTTCTTCTCACCAAGCCTGGTATCTGCGTGACTCCGGCACACAAAGAGCTGGTGTGAATTTCAGGGCTTGCGCCTGCCTTAAATCAAGGCATTTGCAGAAATTAGTGGTGACATGGTTTACCCAGCGGTCTTTGCTAAGGAGCATTTTTGTGGGGAATTTTGCATCGGATGCCCATAACTTGTTGGCTTCATGAAGTCACATGTGCTGCTAAGTTCGGAAGGAAGGAAAAAACCCACGCTGTTATTAGCGAGTTCCCCACCTCCCCCCGCTCCCTTTATTCCTCCAGACGTGGAGGGACGGTCCCTCTCCCTCTCAGGAGGCACTGCTTTTCCTTTCCATACGCCGCGTTCTGCCCCTCGCGCTGACTGACTGATCGTCCCACAACACGCCATTTAGCGGCTGTGTCGCCAGGACATTCGTTGTCTCCCCTTCATCCTTCATCCCCCCCTGGGCTTTAAAGGCCACATTTTCCAAGAGGCAGACAATCATGAGAAATAATGTTTTTTTGAAAAGGGAGTGATTGTCACTGAAACTGATAGGTCTGCGCGATAACAAAAACTGTCATTGCCTCGCATGGGACATGTGCCCCAGGGACTGGGCAGAACAAAGGGATCCTTAGAGAGGAGCAGCGAGCCATGTGCGTCCCCTCATCCCCGTGGCACCAGGCAGAGCCCACAGCCATTTTTCTCATAGGCCACTGGGACAGATAAATGAAGGAAGTATTTGAACAGTTTCCATTTAAGGATGGAGTTAAATAGTTGAGGCATTATTTTCGTCTGTATTATTTCTCCTGCAGTTTTAGATGCACCCAGTTACCAGAGGAAAGACTGTCGGCAGGAGCCGTCCTGTACAAATACTGGGGCTGATCCCACAGGTTCTCCTTATCCTGACAGAGGATCTGGCCTCCTCCACCATCCTCTCAGCGCAAGCTGATCGGGAACAGTGGTTCCTCAGTTCTTTGGAGGGAAACTGGCCATGTTCCCCCCACGCCTGCTCTCTCAGCACGCACAAGTGATAAGAAGCACTCTTGCTTTCCTTAGGAACAAATGGGAGCAATACACCAAGTTTCTGGAAGGCAAATGCCATGCTTTCTACCACTCATTTTGTCAACTGATGTGCTGTTATGAGCCTGCTATTGTTGTTAATTCACATTATTGCATAAACTACAGGGTCTCACCACTCCTGTCCTTTGTGCTACTTTCCTCTGTTACTACGCGATGCAAGACAAATCTACTGCAAAGCAATAACCACAGTCGCCTCTGAAAATGAGACCTAAATAAAATTAAATGTTAGCGGTGATGATCAATGATTGCTATTAAGGCTGTACAATAAAAGGAAGCACAGCTCAGATCTAGTTTGAGACAATAGGACTCTGTGGGCCACTCTGAGGTCTCTAACTTCTCCCCATGAGACATCCTGTAGGTATTCATTCAAGTTGCCATTTTTTCCCTAGTTTAAGCAATCACAACAAACGGTGCTTTTATTACCAGCAGTGGAATATGGCTGAGCTCATGGACTGATGGCTTTATACTTTTAAAGTTGCACCTGACCAAAAAAAAAAAAAAAAAGGCTTGGGAACTAATGAAGGTTATCTTTTTTTCCTTAATTTGCTATTTTTCCTGCTCCTTACAGCTGAATCTTCTGAATTATATGACGTAAAATTAACTTTCTCTTTTATTGCCCATGGGTCAGATACTCAAAATATTAGTCAAGGACTGTCAATTTAATTGGCTTCTACATCCCTCAGGAGGATCTGGAAGCCCAATGCCTTTGAGAATCATGATTAAATGAGTACCACCAGATGAGAAGTGGGAGAGTGATTCAATATAATATGTATATGTATATAATATGTAAAGGGATGACAGTTCTTCACACAAGCTTCTTCCTTATCTTATTTTCCCATATTGCAAAATGTCCACGAGGATATTATGATTCCTTACGAGACTGTGCCTAAAATGGAACATAATCCTGCACTGTTTCTCTGTTTTCTAAATCCCAAAGTTAAATTTTGCTTCAGTAGCAGCAGTTGCTTGCTGTTGTCAAAATACATCAAGTAGTAAGGAGTGTGTTTTCTTGAGAACTATACAAGCAATTCTATCTATAGAGGAGGTTAAGGCAGGGATGCTTAAACCTGTGCACTAGCAGATAGTGACTGCGTGTTGGATCTTTGCTCCATCACTTGTGCTGAGTCTGGCAGTGTTCACCTATGACAGCCATTCAGCCTCCTGGAAAGCATTCTAACAGCATCCTCCAGCCAACAGTGTGCTCAGGCTGCTCACACTCCGGGGCTGTCCACAGCAGCCAAATGGGAGCTCTTGATTCCCTCCGCAGTGCTGCTGGACAAAAGATCATTATTCCAAGATTTTCCATTTTATAGGCAGAGAAACAATGAACAAGAAGCTGAACAACCATCAAGTGCAATTACAACCACAGCGCATACGGTGTGCTATTGATTTATTCTGTTTCTCTTTTAAAATTGATTCAGACCAGGTTTGTTTACAGGCTGCCTTATCAGACTCAGGCGGTACTAATTGCAAGGCAGAGGCAGCAGAATTGTGCTGTACACAGGTAAATAAGATAAATGGGACTTCACTCTGTCCAGATACTTAGAGAAAACTGAGAATTAAATCTGTCTTGTAGTTCAGTGTTGCTGTAGCACCCACACCTCTCTCAGGCCTGCGGAGGGCTCAGCCCACCCAAGGAACAGGTCCAGGTTCCCAGCTTGCCATGCCGCCTTGGTACTCTCCTGACAAAGCAATAGCCCCTGTTCTAAGGAGTTCCTGGCACCTCATGTTTCAAACAGACAAAATGTACTGTCCTGGGATGGGACGTGGTCCCATTCCCACCAATCTCACAAAGCTCCTTCTTTGAGTCCAGTGCAAGCTGGACTTTCTCATTATATTTGTTTAATAAGACTTATTTATAAATTTGCACTCACTGAAAAACCACTCCAAAACTTCTATCTGGTAGCTAATAATAGTAAACCAACCAGTTTTTCCCTTGGACACAGTCCTTCTCTTGAACCTCACCTTCCAAACTCGGGTATGGTGTTACAGCCCATCCCCTATGCTCTATCCAATGCTGCCCATGCTGACATGGCAGCAGAGTGCTCCATCCTGAATTACTTACATAGGAGGGTAAGTAAGGTGGGTGCCTGCACCAGCCTTGCTGCAGTAGTTTCTGAATAACTTCATGCTCATACAAGAAACATCCCTCTGAACCACGTAGCTTGTGCACCTTGCAAAAATTACTTCTAAATCTTACATTTCCCTTGCAACTCATCTGTTATTTCTGGGGAAGAAGAAAGTTTCTTTTCATTTCTGTCTGTCTTCCATTAAGCTAAATAACTCTATAAATCAATAATAACTTTTAGAGATGAACCTCTTTGTAATTATGTCTCCAAAGCCAGGTAATTGTTTGCATATTTTTATAGAGAAATATAGAGGGGAAACATGTGTTCAGTGTGATTGAACCACCTTCCTCCCCTCTCACCCCCCCCAAAAAAAAAGGAAAAGGAAAAGAAATATTTTAAAGTGGTTATCAGCATTTATCACTTTCACACATTTCATGTGACTCGTACCCAATTACTTTATTTTGCACAAGACTCAAATCACTCAATCAGACAGCGGCACAGGCGCTGGAGAGGGGAAAGTACAGTGTATCAATTGGGATCTGATTTGGATTTTATTACAATGTGGTCTTTATTAAGGATAATAATCTACAACCTCTGAGTTAGGGCAATGTTTGATTTCAGTCAAATCAATCTTTGTGTATCTCTCTGATGCCTCGGTGACATTTCCCAACAGGAAGTGGCTAAAAGCCCAAACGGGAGTGATCTCAGATTAAGAAACAACACAGACATCTTGAAGGCACTTGGTTCGTCGACCAAGATGACAGCAACCAGAGAGCCCTGGGGCACTTTTCCAGGATGCCTACTCCCTGTGTGCCAGCCATCTGGGTTCATTTAAAGCCCTGCCTTTGCTTGGAGTGTGTGTGTGTTGGGTGGAAGTGGAGGGGGCACGGCGTGTCAGGTTGCAGGCTTCAGTGTGGGCTGGCTGGGGGCTAAGCCTCCTGCCTGGGCCTTCTCAAAGAGGGCAGCAGCATCTGTGAGTCCCTCCAGAGGAGCAATTTCAGCAGGACCAGCTGCAGGGGGGATGTTTAGCGTATTCTTTATTCAAAGTGAAAGATGTTAAGCAGGAAATTTCAGAAGCCCTCTTGTTCAGAGAAAGGGAAAGGAGGATCAGTGGAGAAAATAGAAACTGGAAAACATCCATGAAATTAGTCCCAAATCATTGCCTATCCTGATCGTTTCCTGACAAGCTGTCTGTCACATATTTGCAGCAGGTTATACAAGTCTCCTTTACCGGTAGCATGTCCACATGCCACACACCAGAGGTTTGGAAAAAGCAACCACCAAATTTGTTTTAGTTGAAATTAATTTTTTTTGAAGGAGTGTAATAGTTTTTAAAGAGAGGACTCACATATGATATAGCCAGCAGACAGCTCCAAGCACTATATTCCACTTTCTTATTGCTCCTGTAGTTAAGAGATTTTAAATGATGGATGTACTAAGGCTCTGCTGGGTCTGGCATGGATGGGACAGGGCATCCAGAGCTGCCTATGGGGAGAGAGGAAGAGATGAAGCCCTGTTGTCCTCCGGGATGGAAAAGAGGCAGAAGTAGAGAAACCTGAGGTTGGTTCTGGAGAAATGAAGCAAGAGCTAAATTAAAAAGTAGTGCTGCCATAAAGGCAATAGGTTGTGTTGTGACACTAGAGTGTGAGGCACTAAGGAATGACCCAAATTTGCACAGCTGCGGCTGTGCTGGATCTTTTTTTTATCCCAAAGAGAGGAGGAAGAGTCTCTTCCCAGAAAGGGAAGGTGTTCCTTGGTCACAATCTTGGTGTCTATCTGATTGTGCTGATTGCATCAACAGATACCGGATTTTCTTGTTTGAGGTGAGATCTGAAGTGGATGGTGGTGGTTTCACTAGCAGCTCTGTAGTTCTGCCTGGATCACTGCAGTACCACTTTTACATGTCCTTTGGGACAGGTGGAAAAGAAAAAACACCTAACTCCTCCTGCCCTGTCCCAGTCCAACTAGTGGGGAAACCCAGGGCCAGGAAACCAGCTGTGAGAGCTCTCCTCTGGTGCTTGGGTCTCAGCTGCCACCTCCTTCCTGGGCCTCAGCTCTCCAAATTGCCCATTGCTCACAAGAAGCTGCGCCATCTACCAGCCCCCAGCAGAGTATGATCAACAAAGAGATTGCATATAACTAAATGTCCTCCTGAGGCATTACAGTAAGGTTATATTTGCGTGTTCAGGTTGATATATTTTATGCCAAAACCAAAACAAAAAATGGATGAGGGAGGATTTAGCTAGATGGGACATTGCCATGCCTGCTGAGATACACTCAAATTTTTAATGTAAGAAAGCAAAACTGGAAAAAAAAGTCACAAGTGTAGAACCACCTAGTGGTTATTGACCGCATGGTGAGATGGGCATAGAAGGACCAGTTACCTCAGCAATGTGGTCAAAATGCCTTGTGCAAAATCAGCACAGAGAGCAGGCAGGACTTCTTCTGCTGACCGTTTCTCAGATTGGCTTGTTGTCCTTTTGAAAAAAGTCACTGGTCACGCCTTCCTGTCTTTTGTATGATACATTTTACAGATTTTTAATGATGTCAGAACTTGCTTTTGTGATCAGTATGAAAAAAACAGAAAGAAACAGTTTCAGTTCCCCCGGAAGAGTGCAGAGCAAACAGCTACGCATCAGGAATAGGGACTGAGGTACAGAGGAAGAATCAGGAGCAACATATAGCTTTTAGCAGCCCTATTTCTGTGTCGTATCAGCTGGCGCGTATTGAATAGCACATGAAAAAATAATTATGCTTGGAATGAAGCTGCATTAAGAGAAAAATTACAAATTCATTCCCTGAGTAGCTGCTCTGAAGCTTGTGGATTTACCCTAGGGATGAATTTGGGCCTGTATATGTCAACTGGCTGTGAGACATAATTTGAACTTCTACCTTTGCCAAATGAGCAAATATACACACGCCATTTATTGCCAGTTCTGTTGGTTTAAGAGGTGCTCTGTATTTCAAAGCTAACATTTGTACCACTTGTTGCTGTGGTTGTCTCTTATTAGCACAGCAAATAGCTAATGAAAATCTATGGCCTTGGAAAAACCCAGCTCATAAGTTAGGACTTTAAATTAGTCTGCCTGTCATACACATGCAGCGTGGTACCCCGCTACTTTTTGTCTCATTCAGTCAGCCCATTTATAAGGACACAAAGTCGCTGGGTACAAAGGTTGCAAGGAAAACTTTTTCCAAGAGGAAACAAGCCTGCTCAATGGCAAACAACTCATGCTCTATTTAAAGTCAGGCAGCATTCATTTTTCATGCCAAAGAACCCGATTCATCCAGGGTGTAACTTCACAAACACCAGCGAAGTTCCACCAGAGACTAATTTAGCCCAAAGTGCTTAAAAATCGTGCTTAATTTATACACTTTTCAGTTTGGTCTTCCTGCTGGCAACACCACACGACTGTCCCTGTGCTTCATCTGCATCGCAGCCACCACCACCATCTCCTGCAGCTCCTGGTGCCGTGGTGCTGAGTCCCACCCCTCTGCCCCGCAGGGCTCATTGCTGTGGTCTTTTGCCAAAGCACAGGGGAGATGGTGGAAAGCATTTTCTTTTCAGACTTATTCTCTTTCACAGCATCTCAGCACAGCTGAAGTGGGCAGGAGCTCTGGGTCCATGCAGCCCACTCCCTGCTCATCAGGGACACCCTGACCAGGGTTCCCAGGCCCATGTCCAGGTGGCTTCTGAAGGTCTCCAAGGAGACCCCATAGACTCTGGGTACCTGTGCCACTGCTTCAGCACTTGCACTGCACAGCAGTTCTTGTCATGTTCAGAGGGACCTCCTGTGTTCCACTTTGTGCCCAGTGCCTCTTGTCCCGGCACTGAGCAATACTGAAAAGAGCCTGGCTCCAAACCCTTTGCACCCTACTTCAAATATTCATATACATGTATAAGATCCCCCCAAGCCTTCCCTTCTCCAAGCTGAACAGCCCCAGCTCTCTCAGCCTTTCCTCATGGCAGAGGTCCTCCATTGCCTTATCATCTTCATGGCCCTTCACTGGACTTTTTCTGGTGCGTCCAGATCTCTCCCAGCTGGGAAGCCCAGAACTGGACCCAGCACTCCAGATGAGGCATCACCAGTATTGACTAAATTATATTCCTCCCTCAGCTGTCCTCTTCCAGAGAAAGTGTGATGCCAGCGTGCCTGTGATTACAGCCTGAGCAGTCCAACAGGAAAGTCTGTCCCTCATTTCAGTAAGGGATTTTCTGAGATAATTCTTCTTTCAAGGAAGCTGGGTTTACTTTAAACAGCCAACTGACAGCCTGTAGGTGCCTGCTTAGTGCAGCTTTTTTCCTTGCTCCACTTGCAAGGATGCATCTGTGCAAAGTGACACAAAACAGCGTCAGGTTCATCCAATCCGTAACTCCCTGGACTGCACTAACTTAACCTGTAATATTTAAACAGTATCAGGAATTTGGTTTAGCCTAAAATGTCCTCTTCTTCCATTTAATCTCAAGTATAATGTGTCTGTCATATAATAGAACAACGTTTGATTTTTGAACGCATGCCCTAAAGATGCCATTAGCACATGGCATGAAAGCACGGCTTTCATCCCAGCTGTAATCACCAGACTGTCCCTAATGTGAGCTACATGCAGGTCATGGATTTGTAGAAGTTCCTCCCAGGGTAATTAAAGCACTGAGCTGTTAGGATTTTTTAAACAAGATTTCTGGTCCCTTACAAAACGTTTGCTATGTATCTTAAATCATGACATGTTTTCCTCAAGGAGTTCCTTGTCAAGAATCTTTGTATTTAATAGTAGGTGATGATGAGAATATGCCCTAAATGAAACGTAATTGAAAATGAGATTATGTAACTTTACTTCCTCCATAAATAGACTTTCCCTTGACATGTTGTAGTCAGGTTTGCATTGAAGTCTTTAATGTTAAACAAGCTGACAAATACAAGATTTCTTTGAGAAATGAAAAAAAAAACCACAACTCCACTGAGATCTGATTTACATTTGCTACACCTGTACCAAAAGGGAGCAGAGCTGTGTTCCAGGGCAACACACTTGAAAGATAAAAATCCAGTGGTGATAAATTGTAAAAAAGTTAAGTTAGAGAGAAAAAATCCTCACGTCACTCAAACAAATCAAACATCAAAACAAACAAGCTTTAATTTACTAATTACCGTATTGGCTGTCAAATAAAATTTTAGTCACTATTAGTACAGCTGCATATTCTCCTTTGCAACAGCTCTCAGAGAAAATGGCCTGGGATTTTGTTTGATTATAGGCAGTTAAACTGAGTGATTTTTTTACATTCAGCTTGAGAACATGAGGTGATGTTTTGCTTGAAAGTTTTCATACCCTTTCAGCAGGCAAAGCACAGCCTGGTTAACTGCTCTCAGTGCAACTGCGTTTTGGTTTGGTTCGCTTTCAGACCAAAAAAAGAGCTTGAATCTCCTGGTTTGGACAATGACAGAATGTATAAAGGATGTCCATACGCTGTCAGAACAACAATGGAGTTTGCTGCTTACAAAGTACAGCTTCCAAAACCACCATAGAGAAACAGATTTGGCGTGCTGGACCTGATTCTTTATCAACTTTGTGATTTTGCAAATGACAATACATCTTGAAAACCTCCGTGTGAGAAGGTCTATTTTTCTTTTCTCTTAAACATTTGCAACTTAAACTAATCAGTGGCTGCAGTGGCAAAAAATTATTTTCTCTTTACAGAACCGGTGGGAGTTTAAGGACGTTTAGTATCTTTACTCATTGTTTTTGCCATAAACATGCAGCAGAAAAAGCCAGCCAAGCCCTCTGAGGGCTGCTGGCTCTCTGAATTCAGTTGAAACAGATTAGATTTTCCTCAAGCAGCTTCTCTGCAGAGATGATGTTGATACTTGCTCCATCTTTCCTGTCTTCACCAGGGGAGTAGTCCTTGAGTACAGTCCATGTGTGAAGGAAACGATCAGCAAAAGTAATTGCAGTATCACCAGGAGCTAAGCTCCTGCCAGTACCGCTGTTTTTATCTCGATTTTCAGTTTAAACTGAAACACTTTAAAAAGTGTCTGGGGATGAGTTTTAGGCATCTGATATTCAGATTAGAAAAATCTCTTTGCTGGGGGTGGTCCCCTCTGGCCGTGTATTTAACATCTCTATATCCAGGTGGAGGGAGATGGAACTTTGGGTACAGTAATTGCTCCTGCTATGCAGTAGGAGTTACAGTAATGCACGCGGGGGAATCGCAGCAAGAGCAGCTCAGCAGCAGCTGCATGTCCGAGGAGAGGAAAGAAAGAAATCTACTTATTTTTGAGCAAAACAAATAGAAAACGCTAAAATTACGCTGCTGAAGTGTGCTGACACCAGTTGTGCATCTGAGACCTGGAACAATGCTCAAGGCTGTGTCCAGCTACACAATTGGCATCCTGATAGGAGGGTGGGTGCCTTACCACCCTCCTGTGGGCTGTCGAATGGGGTGCAAAAGCTATTTCTGATGGGATAGCTTTGCACATCTGCATCTCCAAACACTGCAGAAGATGATCAGAATGATCTCTGTGTTCAGGGATGCTTTCTTACCAATGTATTTGCTTAGGTAGGGTTGTTCTCCAGTGTTTCACTGTAACTTAGGCCGGCCTACAACCCAGACCCAGCTTTTCTTACATAAGCCAAAGCAGACCTTTACCAAATGTTCCTTCACAAATGGGTATTTTGACCTGTCTATACTCTTACATTTGCAGTGAGAAATTACCTCAGAACAAATCTGGTCCAGAAGCCAGCAGTCCTCTTCCATCATCACTCAGTGAGCAAAGTCATCAGCTTGAGCATGTCAAACAGAGCAGGTTTCATTGGTTTGGACTGAAACATCAATATCCCAAGAGTGGCAGATTGGACACCATTGTGATGATTCACATAACTCCAAACTGGGCAGGAGCTGAACCCCAGCAGCACAGTTTAGCAGAAAAGGGCTGGGATAATGTCCGTGCTCAGGATCCACACCAGGACTGCTTTGGCTTCAGCTTGTCCACCAGGCAGCAGGGGCTAGGGATCTCTAGAAATGTGCCCAAGGCTATTCTGGCTCTGAGGCTGGCTAGTGTGGGGTGATTGTGTCCATACTACTAATCTGTCCATCTCTTGAGACCATTTAAAAGAATGAATGATTGATTTCTAGTGCCTGGAAACATTCTTAAGTCCTACTTAATTTGTTAGCATAGACAGAGTCAGTCTGACTCACTAACAGCCAAGTCCAGGAAAGGAGCTGCAGTGCAGCCATGAAGGAGGAGCATGGTCAACTACCCCACCCTCAGCGAGGAGACAAGGACAGTGAGATCAGAAGTGTTGCTGCAACTTTGCTGTCCCCTACCCCAGGGTAATTTTGCTTTATTCTCCTTTGGGCTCATTAGCTGTGAGTAGAGAACTGTTGCTACTTACAGGCACCTAGCCGTGTCATCAGTATTCTTGGTTCATTTCATTGTGTGGAGACAGAGTCTGTAATATTCAAGTTGATGCTTACACTCACCCACACCAGTACTAGATTATTGTTGCATAGGTTTTGGAATAAATCCATGTGATATCAAGAAGACTGATATTCCATTTCATTAATTAAGTCTGTTGAAAAATGCGGAAAAAAATTATCCCCAACCTGATATTTATTTTGTAGCATACAATTCTCACCGACGAGTTTTAACCAACAGAAGGGAGAATTCTTCATGACGGGAGTGCAGTTTACTATGAAACTTTTGATGACAATGCCATCAAAACCTAGCATACATCTCTGTCTAAAAGGGAGCTACAGGAGACAAGGGGACAAAGCCTTTAGCAAGGTCTGTGATGTTAGAACAAGGGAAATGGTTTCAAGCTAAAGAGGGTAGATTTAGGTTAGATATGAGGAAAAAAAATCTTTTACAGTGAGGGTGGTGAGGCACTGGAACAGGTTGCCCAGTGATGTGGTTGATGCTCCACCCCTGGAGACTTCCAAGGTGAGGCTGGATAAGACCCTGGGCAACATGGTCTAGCTGTGTTGACCCTATTCATTGCGGGAGAGTTGGAGTAGATGGCCTTCTGAGGTCCCTTCCAACTCTAAAGATTCTACGATTCTATGATCTTTCTCCATTAGGAAACCATTTTTCAGCAGCCCCAGTGGAGTACTCCAGCCCTTTCAGAAAAGCTAACACCCTAATTTTTCTTTCCTTGGGGCTAGTCTCTTCCTTGGACTCTTGTCATGCACATATGGCATTTTCGAGACCAATTCTGCCTTGCAGCACTCAGCTGGAAGCTCTTCCACCCAAACTACCACCCAAGGGCATGGTGAAAGTGGGACACAAACACAGGAAGAGTTTGAAGAGAAACTGAAAAGAGAAGGGAGTAATTCTAGCTGAAACTGCAGTGAAAGCTTCCCCATCTCTTTTCTTGCAGAGTCTTCCTGCCCAGTGTTTGCTCTATTTTTTATCTTACCCTACTCTTTCCTTTGTCCTTGCATCACCAGGATCCCTTCTTTACTGTCAGTATCTGAATGTCCTGTCCCACTCTGCACAGTATATTCTTTGCTTTTGTATTTCTGCTGTGCTTACTGGTTCCCATGTGGCCTTATAGCTCAGAGAAATGAAAGTAAAATTCTTTTTCCATTACATGTGCCTCATTTTCTTTTTATGCTGCATTTTCTACTTCTTATCTTATTTGTATGTAAATATCATTTCAAATTCCCTTTATACAAAAGAGGGGCAACTAGCACAAATGGCCAGCAGAGCTATTGAAAAGCCACCACAGGACATACATCTGTGTGAAAGAATACACTGCCTTTTGATACCAGTAGCTGCAAGGTCATTAATGGCAAGAACAGGAGACAAACAGTGTTAATAATAGGCTAGTGGGGAACTGGAGGGGCTTCACGCTTCCCATGAAAGCTTTTAGGATTTTATTCAAATCCTTCCCTGACAGGAAGGGGATGAGAGGACTGGGAGATTTCTTCCATCCTACTCATTTCTTTGGTACACCGTAGCCAAAGCAGAACACTGTAAGAGTCAGTGTTTCCTAACCCCACCAATTAATACGTTGTTCATTGACCGTGGAGATGGTAGAGCCACCTTTATCTGTCCTCTTCTGTCTGCAGCCCTCTGAATCCATGGAGGGTTTAAATTATATCTTTCAGTATAATTGTAGAGGTCTTCACTAGATGGGGAGAAGAGAGATTATGAAAGAGAAACTGAGAAAGTCGCAGTCTGTCTCCTTTGGTGCTCTCAATTGTAAGTCCTCATACTCTCACTACTCATCCACCTTGATGGAGACATACAAGGTGGGGTGGCTCATTCCCGTAGGACCAGAATTTGGCTTGACAATGTTATTGCTTTTACAGGTTGGAAGTAGCATTTTCTTCAAAACCAGTTCAATTAAGAATGTCAACTAGTTGGGATCTGGCTTTCATTTCTGTTGTTTACTAATTAAATTTAGGTAGTTAGACCTCTATTGAACTTCAACATGAGCAATTGTGATCAGCTCGTCAGTGAACAGCTGATCAAGAAAGGTTTGCTTAATTAGGGAAGAAGAGTAATTAGCTTGTCAACATTTAAGCTCCAGAAAGACTACATGGAAGAATTCCTATCATCGTATTTATTGACCTTTAAATCCTTCAGCTCTTCTGTCATTGATGTTTAATCGAGTCACTTAGGCTGTCAGGCTAATAACTAAGATAATGAAGTAGTCTAGGACCTTGCTTTACTACTTTGTTATTCTAACGCTAATTTTAGAATGCTAAAAATAGGTTCACTAAAAATACGACCTTGTGGGTGGGTTTTTCTCCTAAAACAATTGAGCTTCTGTTACTTCCCTTCCAGAGCTATTAGGACATTATTAGGTTTCAAAGAGGTTCTTCTGTAGTAAAAGCTAGTTGTAATCTTCATAGTGAAGGACTTAATAAACCAACTTCATGTGGCAATTCTATTTGAAGAATGAAGAAGAATAGGATATGTTATTGTTTATGCATGTGTGTGTCTAAACCTACAGGGAATACAGTGTTTATGACAGAGTGAAGGCATTAGGGAGGTGGGACATTTTTCTGAAGGATTGTATCTTAAAAATCAAAATCATGGAAGCAGGAGCAATCACCACTAAAATGTTCTGTGTACATGAGGTGTCTATAAGGAGAGTCCAAGTTCTTTGGGAGCTTTCCTGAGTATTTTTTCTATCTTAAGTTGCTTGAATTTATTTCTAGGTGTGAATTTTTTACGTGAATTCCTGTGTGCATAATGTTTGGAGTTTAAACAAAATTCATATATCTGCAATTTTGCTATTTACTCTTCAGTTGTTTGTATACATTCTTAGTCTTAGATCAATTTTAATATATTTGTATTTTGGTATAGAAAACATTACGCATAGATGAAATCAGCATGTGACTGTTAAGCCTTCTCAGGAAAAAGTGTCCTACTAAGATAAAATTCTGAGGAGAAATAGAAAGTGTTTAAGCATGTTTTTAAAAATACTTGACACATGTTTTAGCAAATCACTTTCTTAGAAAACCTTCTGTTTTGGGTTTACATGTGCATTTTTTTCCCCATAAAAATACACCATCTCTGCAGGTAATTTTCATGCCCAGAATGTTATAACCATTTATGAAATTCTGTCTTTTAAAATAAAATGCATTTTCTTTCCCAAACCTAGACAACAACATACCCTTAATACCTGTGAAGAAATCTATGAGATTTTAAGCATTAGAGAATATTAAAGGAAGTGGGTTTCAGGAAAATATATTAGAAACTTGTTTATGTATCAAGAATTCTTTCAATGGGATTTTATTTAATGGGAATAAAAAAAATAATTTCCTTACAGTTTGGATTTTTTTTCCAAAATGTTAATTCCTTTTCTTTTTTGGAGCTGTTTGCTGTCACATCTTGACCTGTTACCTTTGTAGCAACACAAGTGCCTGGCTATTTTATTGGCCCATGGGTCAGCAAATGCTAGCCTTTTTCCCTTTCTCTCAAGGAAAAATACTTTCCTGGGTTCTCATCTCTTCAGAAGGCATTCTCCAAAATGCAAGGCATGAGGACAGCCTCAGATGCCCTACAGTCTGAGTGTTTTCCCAGATTATCTTTCTGGAAAGGCCTAGCTAGAGGAATGAAGTAACCTCTATACACAGGATCTGCAGAAACCTTTATCCACCCCAGCCTTCCACTGATGCACGACTTAATGCTGTGCGCAGTGTCTAATAAAGAAACTTCCTCAGCCTGAAACCAAATCTGTTTTATTTGTCTGGTAACCACTGCGCACACATTGAGACACAAGACAGACAATAGCAGGGTCTTTGAGACTGAATCTGTTATTTACTGCACTTCCATACAGGGCTTAAACCTGGCAGCAGCCTCAGCATTAAATAATTCATAATGCTACTATGATCTTGCACTGTAGTGGCTTACACAGTCTTCTGGGTCACATCCTTCTTGTGGATCCCTGGCCTTGAATGAGATGAAATTTCTGCTTTAGTGAAAAATCTTTTCTGAAACTTCTTAGCCACTACTCAGGGCCACATAAGCTGTCAAAGGCTGTGCTCTCCAACAGACTTCTGTCTGGCCACACTAACATGGGCTGTCCTCTCCCCAAACAACAGTCTGCTGAAGGCACAGTTCCTCTGGTCAAACCACCTTCTGATGGGTTGATCCCCTTATTTTTACCCAGCATTGCCAGCTGCTGAAGCTGGTAGGCAGCATGAGCATCAACCCTCTGCTATAGTTTTAGATCTTTAATCTACAGCAATCTTTCTGCCAGCTGTCTGTGACTTTCTGAGATTGCAGTGTTAGGGAACAGCGTGGTCTGGGTTAGAGATCAGTTAATATCAGACATAAGCACATAACGACTCCACACTCACCTGGATTGCATACAGAACTTTGTGCTGCACAGTGAAATGGCATTTCAGAGCCCCATTTTACAACTGCTCATAAAAACCCCATGGAAACATGCGTGTCTTGGGATATGGTTTCTGTATATCGGTACATTCACAGTCAACAGAAATCACAGTAAGCAATGTCTCTGACAGAGCATATAACAGAGTATTATTCAGAGTATTTCCCTTATGGAGAGGTCTTTTGTGTCATTTGGGGTGGCTATTTCAAAATAAGATATACTCCTCTGGAAATACTTATCCATTACTACAGCAAGAGAATAATTCTATTCCTGTAATTTGCAAGGGTGTTCCTGGTACAAATGAGGATTTTTCACTGTTTTCTTGAACATTTTGTTTCTGCAGAAATGTTATACTAAGTCCATATTTCACCTCTGTCTCTAAGTTGTTTCTCTGAACACTTTATCTACTTTTTACATTTCTGAATTTGTCTTTGATTCTGAACTGCTGGCACCCCTGTTCTCACTGCTTTGGAAGTAGTGGCTGCATTTTGCTTTGTGGTTGTTGGTGATGGTAGTAGTAGTAATGTTTATTTTTTCTCTTAGAGGTTTTTATCAGCATGCTCATTAATTGAATCCAGACTTGCAAGATTTCCAAGCTGGAGTGGACTAATCAGCAGCTCGTTACACCAGGCATACAGGGAGCCCAGACCATTGTTCATAAAGTACAGAGAAAGATTACCAGGGCAGGAGGCTTATATCATAAGCCTGTGACTCCTTGGAGCAGAGTTAAGGAATGATGTTCAGGAAGAACCTCATGTGTGTGCCCATGGCCTTCCTTCAATTTCTGTGCTACAGGCAGGGAATTCAGCCATCTGTCTGCTGGACTTTGCCAAGCAGATGTTCCTCAAGTCCTATCTTGGCCAGGAGAATGGTCTTCATATACTAGATTGGTGTTACATACCAGATTTCCAGTGAACCAAAGGTTTTTGAGTACAATAAAAAATTATTTTGGGTTCTCATCAAGATGACATACCTTATCTTATAAAGAAGGCCCTCCTCCCATACATCCCAGAAGTGTCCTCCCTTCTCTTGCCAGGTGGCTGATGACATGTTCTCAGCCAAACATCGGACTCTGCTCACCTCCAGCCAAGCCTCTTGGCAGCAGCAGAGGAGGCAAGGCAATTAAGGCCTTGGGCTGATGGTCTCAGAGGGGATGTGGGACACAAGGGATTCACCTGTCTGCAGTGGCCAGTAGAGCAGAAGCAGAGTTGTTGTGCTCTGTGTCAGTGTTGTGTTGGGCTGGGCCAAGCAGTTGTACTGCAAGGTACAGGAGCGCACTAGCTGTAAGCTAGCCTCAAAATCAGGCTCTTGCCCCCAAGTTCTCCCTTCTCTTTTTTGTGGCAAAGTGCTGGTGAATGATGTTACTGGTAAGGCTTAGCTCCTTATGAGGAGTCATTTTAGTCTGACATCAAGGGCTAGAAAAGCTTTAACAGATGTACAGAAGATGTAGAATAGGAACTGTGCTCGAAGAGATGTTCATGATACACGGTATGCCAGCACTAAGGTGCCAAAGTGGAACAGACACATTTGTGTGTACAAATGTGGTGTCCTGAGTGCCACTGCACTTAGGAGCAATAGGAAAAAAGCTCACTAGACTTAGGCTTCTGTTTTTAAGCCAGTGTGAATTTTCAAGCTACTGGTAGGAAACTGCTGCAAATTTGCCTCTGTTTTCCCACACAGATGAATTGAGTACCTTAACGCATCTCACCGGTGCTGGGCTTGGACACATGAATCCTGCCCTAGATGGCAGTAGAAGGACAAAGAGAGACTTGCAGCATTCACCTTCAGTGGGGGCCCTATGTTGGAGGTGACAGAGCAGCATTGCTTAATCCTGTGTTTCATAGCACACCTGAAAATAAACACTCATTCAGGCTGCACGGCAACCTGTATCTTGTAGATGAAAAAAAAGATAAACATTTTTCCATATTTATATTCATGGTCAGCCTGAGTCCATTTCTCAACGAGTATTAAGATTTACCTTTCTTATCTTCTACAGAATATAATGATATGAGCTACTTTTTAACAGAACGACTTCAGCATCTGATGCTGCCCCACTGTGGGCTTCCTGGAGCCGGGACTGCCAGCCTCTGAGCTGCCCACACATGGTTACATTCACAGACAGGCCATGCTGCTACGCTTGCAACTTCAGTCAGTGCTGGTTCAGCATCGCCCTGAGTAACACTGCAGCCACTCATTCACCCTCCTCTATTTGCATTCCTGGATATTTCAGGAATGCATTGGAGTTAGATTCTTCACCACAGCCACACTGATTCTGAAAGAGAAATGGTGGCTTAAAAAATGGACTCTCTAAGTCAGCAAAGGGATTTCCAATCGTGAACTGATTCCCTTTAATGTCAGAATTATTAACGTTCTCTTCTGCTATTCAAAGTAAGTGTAAGTTGTGGCCCTATGGGCTTTGCAAAGCTGTTCTTTTTGTTTAGTAACACCTTAATTAGACTCTTGCTGCATGAAATGTATTTTGCCATGAAAAAATTCAAGTGACTAACAACAACATAAAGGAAGTAGAATCTTTGCCTCAATTGCTTTAATCCCCCAAATTGCTCTCCTTTTATTTATGCATTTATATTATGTATGTATGGATATGTTTGTGCATACACAAGGAATCTTATTCTAGAAAGGTTTTTAAATGCATTCATATTTTTCCTTTCAGTACAGATTATTTTCTCGCAGTTGAACTCTTTTTACTTAAAAATAATGTTTAAGAAATGGTACCAAAGATTAAAATGTGTAGTTTTTAATCTCACACATTTTAAAAATAGCTGCTTTTCCTTTTGTGGGAATGCAGTGGCATCCTGCCATTGGCCATGCGCAGAACTGCCAGGCTGTGGGATTTGTTAAACAGGCTCAGCTGTCGCACATTCTGAATGACTGTGCTATTTAATGAATTTGACTCCAATATGTGATAATACAAAGATATGCTATATGCTGCTGATGTGTGGTAGGGGGTAAAGGTTTCTCTAGCTACTAAAGTAGTAGCAGCACTGCGTTTTCCTGGCAACAGCATTATGAGTGCATTTTTGGATGTTTGAGTAAAGAAAGGATTTATATTTGCAGAGAGAGTTGGTTTTCCCTGGAACAGCAACAAGTACTGTAGGTGCTGAGCTCAGCTTACATAAGATTTTTCTCAGAAGGCAAGCGAGGAGTTGCTTTACACCTATGAGTTAGAATTTATTCTCTTCTGGCTGCCAAATCCTTCCGATTTTGTGTACCAGATTGATCGCTGCTTTATTATTTTGAAAACAACACTATGAGTATTTCAGCCAGCAGTTTCTTCCTTCTTCTTTTTTTTTTTTTCTTTTTTTTTCCTCTTCTGCTTCAGTTTGCCCTGTTTCTTCTGTGCAGGCACTCACTGCACACACATACCTTTGACCATAGCCCAAACTGGTTAATTATACTCTTCCTACCTCAAATGATTCAACCTTTGCTTCCAAAATGGGAAGTAATTTCTTTTTCTTCTCCTAAGCAGTCTCACACAGTGCTGCTGGAGAAGAACTATCCACTATATTTAGGTGATACCTACGGCTGGCTATATTTCATTCATGTTTGAGCAAGCTTTTCAGGATTGTTCCAGGTTAAAGCCTGTAGTGTTAATTCCTGCTGTTATCAGCCAGAAATGCAAAAGCAAAGTTATACTTCAGAGTGGATGCAAATATTGCTCCCTAAGCAAGTTGTTGAGCATCTAACCGAAAAGATTTCGGTGTCACTTGTATTCATTATTTTGTAACCGGAACATCAGCTGGCTGCAGTGTCCCAGAGAAGAGAGTGACCCCCAGGGCAGCCTTGACTTTCCGCAGCACTCCTCTAAGACAAGAGTCACGGCACTGCTGGGCTTCAGCACTTATCTTTGAGAAAAGACTTTTCGATGTCCTTCTTTCACTTTCTAGCCCCTCTTTGAGTGCATAAACAGCGCAATGAAATCTTCCAAAATAAGCAGGTTTCTTCTGAAGTGGTGCCTCAGGGTCACAAGATTTTTTCAGAAGCAAACTTTTGGTCAGTAGATATTGTGCCAGCTAAGGTTTTTATAATCTGCTGCTTTCAACACTAGAGTCTCATGAATAAGAATAGGTACCTAATTAAGCACAACCATGGAGCCATGACTCCCAGCTGTGATTTAGCTAGAAATGTTTCGGAAGTGTCTGTCACTCTAATGTCTAAACACTGTGCAGGGATTATAAAAATGCATAGAGAGACACTCAGAAGGACAGTAGATCAATTCGTGATGAGAAGTCATATTGTATTTCATCAAATATAATTCTATTCATTTATTCAGTTGTAACCAACTGCCAACCACTGTAGGAAAAAAAAAAAAGTGGGATTTGAACGTCACAAGGCTCCTCCTAAAAAGTAGTGAACAGCACTGACTCAAACCCCCCTCAGAATTTCTGGGACCACTATGAATTTTCCCAGAGGACCCTCAAAAGACAGCAACTCCATGCAAGCACAGAGGTTACATACTCAAAAGGCACCCTACATGGCAGAAACTGTGCTCGTCTGAGGAAAGCACAGCACATCGCATCTGAGGGAGGAGAAATAACATACTCCACTGCTGGAGCCACATCTACATCCGTTACACGAGCGTTCCTGTAAACATGTCATCACTCCGCACCCCACTGGCCAAATAACTTACAAAGCTTAGCATGACTATGGTTTACCTGACTCCAAGTCCTCAAAAAGCATAACCTTTGTCCATCCTGATAATTTGCAGTCTGAGCAAGCTATGGTAATGCTTAGTTTTTTTTAGCAGACAGAAGGAGCATACAAAGTAGTCACTTAGCTCTTTTATTGTTCTTGTACCTTCTTCATGAGCCCTACCAGCATTACGGATTTTCTCTGCATCCGTGAGCAGGTTCCTTGCTGAAGGCCTGCATTACCCACCACCACACAGGCTCTTTTATGTTCTCTTTCTTTCATCTGTTGCTTTCAACAACTCAGCTATTTCTGTGCTGTGCAATATCATTGTTTCATCTCTTCCCTGACACTTCTTGTTCTGACCTCCTCTAGAAATCAGGCCACCGTGGTGCTAGCAGATTGGTACTGCTGAGTACTGCCACCACATGAAATTAGGATTTCATTTGACCTAGCTCATCTAATAATTGCCTGTAGGCATTGAATGAAAGCAAAGATAAATCAGCCTGTGTGGCTGTACGAGATCATTTTGTGCTTTTACTACTGATAGAAACTTTGTCATCAGTGAGCTACAAATTCCAACTATGTTGATCCAAAACCATGTGCTTGTAGTACACTCTGAAGTTCAGCAGCATGCAGTGACTGGTGGTAGAGCAACAGGAGAACTACAGAGCTTGAGGAAGTATTACTTTTCAGAAAGGGTGGTCAGGCACTGGAACGGACTGCCCAGGGAGGTGGTGGAGTCACCGACCCTAGGGGTGTTCAAGGAAAGACTGGATGTTGTGTTGAGGGACATGGTTTAGTAGGAGCTATTGGGAATAGGTGAACGGTTGGACTGGGTGATCTTTTAGGTCTTTTCCAACCTTGGTGATTCTATGATTCTATGATTCTATGATTCTGGGGACTCTCTCTGGAAGACTTGCCATCTCACCTTTTAAATGGATATACTAGAGGATATCAACAAAAAACACTCAGATTTCTGTCACTTCACTGCAGCACTGGATTGAAGTGAACATCTCATCAGACCTCAATGCCAGACTTGAGAAAGCATGGCAGGTGAAGAAAAAAGCCAGATCTGTTGGATTAGGACAGTGAACTACTTTTGCTAAATGCCTCAAATTCTCCCAAATCCCAGCAAGGTATCCCAGCACATATATTTCCAAAATGCATATAAAAATTAGAAGTCATTTAGCTTGACCTTGGTGGAACCCATTACAAAAAGAAGAGCTGTAAAGCATTACAAATGTAAGGTCATACTAAAAAAATGCTTTAAAATGTGGACAGTAGAGCTAAAAGCATACTTTTAATGTAGCAGCAGAGAAGCCTTTATGTTAAAAGAGGGCTAATAATGTTACAAATTCTTTCACTTTTATCGTAGATTTTAGAAAGCATCCACCTCTGGAGTCAAATGATAACACAAGACTTCATGATTCATTTTTTAAAGAAGATTCCAAACTCAGAGTAAATAAAAATCTCATACTGTTTGGGGATTTAACTCAAAATCCTCAAGCATTTGCTACTGGATATAGTGGGTAAAAACAGAGTATAGCAGGTTTTACTGTGTGAAAGAAATAGAGCGTCACTATGGAGATTGAATGTTACCTTCATTCTGGAAATGAAGTCTGTCAGGAGTTTTAGATCCTGTTTATCACGTTGTTTTTTATTTTTTAATGTTACAGTAGGAATCACTTGGTCTGTGCTTTTTGCCTTTTTTCCACCAATGCAAACCCAGGTAGTCTTCTCACAGCAATCAGCCTGCTGAGTAAGGAAAAATGATCAGGCAGTTTCAGTAGAGTTGTGTCTCTTCATTGCCAAATCAAAATCTAACAGGCTGAGATCTGCACTCGCATTCACTGCTAGTTGAGCAGTTCTCCCACAGAAGCAAAGGTGAGACCTTCTTGTTGCAAGGGCAAATCTCACTGGCATCTGAAGGAAAAGGATTAGCAAAAACAGAGTGCTTTTGAAAATCCCATCACAAGAAAGACTGTTGGAGAGAGATGCTTGTGATGTAAAAGACGTTTGTTATGCAAGCAGAGTGCTCTGCGCTGCTTCTTCCCTCTGTAAAGGCACCTTTTACTATTCTGACCTACTTTATCTTATTTCTTCTTCACACCATTACCAAGGCAATGCTGGTTTTTTTTTTTTATCCTCACCTGTGTATCCCTGCTCCTGGCTGGCCGTGCCTCAGCCCACGGCCTCCCAACTGGCTTCCAGCAAAGCAGGACAGTGGTGAAGAAACCCGCTGGTTGATTGACCCCATCCATGGGCTGGCTCTGTCAAGGCATCATCACCCACCACAGAGGCTGTTTATGTTTTTCATGTCTTTTACTGTCTCCATGGCAGAAGCTGTAAATACTGCTTTTTAGCCTTCTCATAATTCAGAAGAAATGTGAATGTTGTCTCAGAGCATTTGAGACTGAACTCCTTGGAGAGAAAAACAAAACATGTCTCACATCCAGTTATTAAGAGATCTCTCCGGCACGTGTGAAGTTTGTGCCTGTTGCCCCTTCTCCAATTGCTGAGCACCACCAAAAAGTGCTCAGCCCCATCTTCTTCATTCCTGCCCTTTATACATTTATAAGTATTGCTAAGATCCCCCCTCAGTCTTCTCTTCTCCAGGCTGAACAGTCCCAGGTCTCTCAGCCTTTCCTTCATGAGGAAGATACCCCAGGCCCCTCATCATCTTTGTGACTTTCAGCTGGACTCTCCCCAAATTCTCTCACTTTCTTGAACTGAGCAGCCCAGAACTGGACAGAAATCACACATCAGTGGGAACTCAGAGAACACAGAATTTGTCCTTTTGAAGCTTCTCCACTCTTTGAGATGATCAGGGCATGATTTGTGTTAAAAGGATCTTTGTATGCTTGTGCAGTTTCAGCTTTCTCACACTGAAAGTGTGCAGCAATGACTTAGCAATGCGCATGCTGGAATTAAGAGAACATGCTCATTTATTTACTCAAACACATACTAGTAACACTGTTTGGTTCAAAATATGATTTCGTTCCAGTCTTGTAGTAGAAGAAGGAGGGGGAAATAGAAAGGTCAATAAAATATGCATCATTCTTCTATTATTTTCCTATATTGCCTCTTTTTTTTCTTTTTTTTAACATCTCTTCTTGCATAACTTCTCTTTCTTGTCTTCCAAATCCCCTCTCAGCAGAATCACCTTTGCTTCACAATGCCCGTCAAGAGTGCATTACAAAGTGCTGGTCCTGGCAGGAATGCACTGAAGAGCCCAGCTTGATAAGACAGCTCCACCAAAATGAACTCAGCACCACTGCCTGTCCCTTTCCCACACCTTCCCTGCCCAAGTCACACTGCTCCTTGTCATTTTGGAGATGTTCCTGTTTTCCAAACACTGTTTTCCTATTGTTCAACATGATGTAAGGGGAAACACGGACTTTGTATTGACTTATTCTCAGCTGTTCAACTTTGGGAGCCAAAGGTAGCTGAAAGTCTCAGTGAGTACAAGTTGGGCTAAGGAAAACTTGTATTGATATTGCAATTATTAAAACTGACATGTAAGTATGAGTGATTGCACATACTTACAATGACTAATTTGTGCTGACACGTAAACAGAAATGTCAGTAGTCAGGGAATAAGCAGGTACAAATATCCTGTGTGGAAACACAGCTTCTTCCATTGTTTGCTATTTACATTATGGAAATCAAACTGACAGTTAAGATGCCAGAGGGTAAAAATATTCTGCATATTTAACTGGACAAAAAAAAAAAAAAAAAACTGTCAAAAGTTCAGAGAGCTTCTATTTTATTTTATGTGCTGTCAGTAACACTTTCACACTTCAAGAGCCTCTCTTGTAAATATTTACTTGCAAATACGAGTGGAATGGAAAACTACATGGTAACTCCTGATGCTTTAAATCAGGGTCCAAGGCTAAATTGGCCAGCTGTTTTAGATGGACTGCCTTGGTAAATCTGCTGCATCATTTTCAACCAATCTCATTTACTCTTTATCATCCAAATGTTTGTGTAGAAATGTTTATTTCAAATTTTGAATATACCCCCATATTTCCAGCTATCAGCTGCATGTGTACGGTGATCTACTAGGGGGCTGTATTCTCACATGTAAATCAGAATACCTACACTGAACTTAAAGCACAGCCCTTGGTGTGAATGAGCTAGAGAGCTGTCCATCCTAATCTACGTGAAGAATTAACTGCTTTATTTTTAAACTGTTTGTAAATTCAGTGAAACTGTGATGTAATGGTAGTACTGCAACTGGTGATTGGCTTCTAAGCTTTACCAGATTCTTATCATAATGCCTACTAGGAAGCAAATCAACAACACTTGGCAGTGGCTTACAAATATGCTCTACAATAACCTCTTCCCAATGCCATGGATTTTCTGAGGTTTAGGGTCTGAAAAATTAACTTTGCCTTCCCTATGGACTCCTGTCTGGAACATCAGCTGCTGGAGATCAAAGAAAATCCCGTCTGTGTTGTCATTTTGAGTGACAGACCAGCAATGTGTAATTCAGTAGATCAGCCCCTACTATGAAAATAATAATACCTCTCCCTTAGTTAGATCGGTAAAATCAAAGTGGTGGTCTAACACAACTTAATTTCATCCTTCAGAAAAAAATCTTTCTTGAACTCACATAACAGAGACCTCTCTTTGCAGCAGTTTCCTAATTAACAATTTCACTGCTCAAGCTTGCGCTTTGTCTTTTATCACTATACTGCATTTTCTTCTTAATTTCCTTCCTTTTCCCCCTCTCTTTTGATAGTTGGTATTTTTTCTTTACTTAATAAAACAATTCAGAAAGAAATCTCCATATGGAGGCCATCAGGAAGCAGTGAATATTTGCAGCAGCAAGCCCAGGAAACCCAGATTTCTGCCAAATTTGCCAGCACTATCAGTCAAGTTTTCCCCTAACATCTGTGTGTGTCAGAATTCCTTCTGGGGTCACAAGAATATATTTTTGCAAGAGATTCTCCAAAACGAATGCCTCCTACTTTATAATGTTGGCCCATGATGTCAGAGGCATTCTTTTCCTTTTTATATCTGTTTAGTTTCCACGGAAATAAATAGGAGGCATTTCTTTTGGAGCAACCTGCATAGGTGAGGTGTGGGAAGGAAGGAAACACGCTTTGTTAAAATTCAGTACCAGCAAAGATGAGAAGTACAGCTAAGTTTTGGGCTGTAAGTGGGAGATGAGATGTGCATGCACTCGATGGGGCACAACGTTTCCATTCACAGGGAGAAAAAGTAGTTATACTACCTTCCTGTTAACTATGGGCACAGCCTTTCTTGCTGAACTCACACTTAAATTCCTGCCAGATGCTTACCTTAAGACATTCTAAGTTTCAAGCACACTGAACGTGTGAAGATTTGAATACACATATGGAAAAATTCCAGCTCATCAAAGCACACGGTGTAACATCTGCTGCTATAAAAACCATGGCAGCTAGGTTTTGGAGACAGAAATTGTGGAATGTCCATACGAGATCACCTGATTTGATCTGCATTAGTGACCAGTGCCAGCTGACTCAAAGGAAAATGCACAAATCCTTCCAATAAGCTTTTATAGGATAGCTTGTCCCTAAGGCACCTCACCTCTCCTTTTTTCTTGTTAAGGATGGCTTATGCAATGGCGTATAAAGGGTGATGGATTCTGAAGTTCTCACTACTCATTTAAAATATATTTTGAAGCTATTACAATTTACATAGATCTATTGCCCATGTATTGTCCAATCCTAGTTTGCTTGAGTTTTTGTTTTGTTTTGTTTTAATCTTGCTTAACTTTTCTCATCAAAGTAATTTTATCAGTGTTTCAGCAGCACTTTAAGGTAAAAGGAGAAATTCCGCCTTATCTGCCCAGAGATGCAAATTCACTTTCCAAATCTTGTTTTTGCAGTAAAAGCTGAGAATTTCTCAGGTTGAAGCTGACTGCTTACAAGAGGTGGCTGGGCCTGACCCACCAGTTCTACTACCCAGTTCACTGCTTCACAAGAACTCCTGTAAACTCATGGGAGGTGAAGAAAGCAGCAGCCAGGCTCAGAGGGAAAGGGGCTTTGGTTTTGCAGTGTCTTCCTTGCATCATCTTGCAGGAAGAGAAAGACCCAAAGATGTAGTAGTGGATCATCAGTCAATGAGGACTAATTATTTCCCTGAACTGTCGTGTATTTTTTTTTTAACTTCCTTACATTGGTGGACTTATCAGTTGTTCTTGACAGTGGCTTGTACAGTTCTTGCTCCAAAATGTAAAAGGATTATTTCTATTGAGGTGTCATGGTAGTTTTCATCTCTCTGATTGCTCATGTAGTTACTTTCATCCAAGAAAGACACAGCGTATCATTTACGTGATGTCTACTGTATATTTGTGTCATTGTGGTCCCATTAGATATCTGACTTGGTCCTAAGGTCAGGACTGCCTGTTGCAAAGTTCAGTACTGAGACAGTTCTTTTTGCTCTAACCCAACATATGTCAAATCAATAATTTCCAAGGCTGCCTAGTATTGCCAGAATAGTACAGGAGAATCAAGCTCAGAGTATCCATGAACTTCTGCATGAAGCATTTGTTAAATGTCTCCCCTCAAACTGAAAGGCTAGCCAAGGCATCAGCAGAGGCAGTTCTGCTCTCTCATGTCACAAGAGCCCATGACCTCACACCGCACAATTTTCAGTGCAAACGTCCGCATGAGCCCCGTCTTTCATCAGTCTCTGAGCTTTCAGCTGCCCTTGCTGCAGTCACTGAGAGGAGGAGTGGAGGACTGGCAGATGCTGAGCTGTGGCACTTCCTCCATCTCTCGGGGGATTCTCCTCACATTTGCTCAATCAAGTCATGTACACCTTATGTCATGATGACATATGATGACACGTCATGTCAACCGAGTAATAAGGTTTCACTGCTGAATCTGAGGCGGTGCAATAAGATACTCTTCACCATTCCTAAGTGGCCTGGATGATTTTGCATGCACAGTCTGGGATATGTTTGCATGCACAGTTGAGGACCTGCATAGTCCATGAACTGCTGCATATCTAAAGGCAAGGTGAAATGTGTACCAATGGATCAGTTCACTGATTTTCTTCAATGATGCTACTTCCTCCAAATGCATTTCCACATGCAAAAACTGCTCTGACTTTTTCAGGCTCCTGAACCTAAAATGCCAGGATATTCATTTCCATCTGATGAGAACAAGAGATTATTTCATGTCACAACATTGGGTTTGCTCAATTTGCCCAACCAATTTAATATCGAGATTTTGTTTATGTTAAAAGTTCAGAATGCTTATTAGCTTCTGGGAGAAAACACAATAGCTCTATTATGTACCTTCACTGTATTAAAACAAAAAATCTTTGATGTGTCCAGCATGAAACTTTTTGAAGTTTCGAATACTATAGCAGGCGAACCGTGGAATGGGGAGCCTTTACTTTGGTCTCTGCATCTACTGACCTGTGATCTCATGCAATAAGCAACTAATGAAAACAAAATCTAGATACTGGAACAGATTTCCTTATAAAATTAGACTTTTTTTTTCCTCCTGTAGTATCACAAGATGGGGTATGTTGGTAATTGTTTCAGCAGTCTCGCAGTCTCAGCAGACTGCATGCTTACAGAAGTTAAACTGCTTTCAAAGGGAATAGCAAGCTGTACAAGGCACAGAGAGTTTAAAACCCTTCACATTCATTAAAATGCATTTGAAGAATGATAAATCTTCCGTACGTGTCAGACAGTCGTCTTTTCTGCTTTATTTTAAAAGCTACTTTTCAGAGATCTGAGAGTAAACAGCAGGCAAAGGCTTCTTTAACTGCACCCTTTTTTTTACTTTTTTCCTTCTCTCTAATAAAGGAGTGTTTATTGCTTCATGTACAGGACTGGAAAGAAAATGATGCAAGGAAGAGAGATTAAAGGTATAAAACCCACAGGATATATTTAAAGGTGGTTTTATTCAATAAAGAATATAAAAATCAATTTACTCTCCTTTTTGTTCAAACCAAATTATTACCACATTTTTTTTCCTTGCTTATATAACACTTGGCATCAGCTTTCATGTGAACCTAATGAAGATTTGGAAAAACCTAAATACAGTAATAGAATTTTCGACATTAGCTGAACATACAACATCGAATTACAAGTGTTAGAAACAATGACATTTAACTAGAAGACTAACCAACTTAATGCAGGCACAGCACTGTAATGAATACATTCTAATTTCTTGGTTTCAAGTGGGATAGCCAGTGGTTTCTACTGTCAGATTTATGGTGTTAAGATGTTTGTTTCCATAAATGCTGTTCAGAAAGAGAATGAAAATCTTCAAGTACTGTAACTGTCACCATTCATTGACCTCACTAAGGGAGGGACAATTTACACCAGCGCAGTTTCAGGGTTTTCTTTCTAATTTGCTTACTTGTGAAACTGCAAAATGCCATCTCTATGTTGTTCTCAGTGAAGAACTGTATCATTTATATGTTCTTGCACACAGTATTGAAAATGCTGCACTAATTTAGTTGAAAGACATAAAACACATCTAATATATTCTGTAATTAAGGCAGCTGACTTCGCTCATTCTCTGTGTTCAGCCATCCTTCGTCTTCAGGGCAAGGAGAACAATGTTGCTCTATACTCCCTTTGCTATGTGCACCATGGAAGTCCTTGTCCTTAATATTGCTGTTCAGCTCCAGATAGTGCTCTCACCTTCCTTGTATTCACAGTCACAAATGGGCTCTGTGAATGTCACAGTGACTCTGACACCAAACCCACTGCTTCTGGTGCCTCCTGACTTTCTAACAGTGATTCTCATGAGAGGGAAATGTGCCCTAAACGATCTGGACAGCATTTTTTTCTTTCTTTCTGCCTTCTCTACACATTTTTGTTTGTTTGCTTGTTTTTAAAAGCCTTTGATTGTAATTTATGTACCTCTTTTTGAAAGCCATCCGGAGTCTACTCTCAAAATAGGCAGATTCCTAACAATTTTAGAGCACCAAAAGCTGCATTCTTACAACACAAAGTAATTTTTATGGAGAACAGTCAGAGAGGCAGAGCACTACCTGAGGACATTACCTAACTTCAGTTCCTTCTCTCATAAGTTTTCTGTGTGACCTCAGGACATTCTCTTAGGATAAAATTTCCAAGAGGGATTTGGACATTAAGCCTAGATCTATAAAAGGGTTTATGTGATTAAAATGGAACTTAGGGAGGTCTTTAAGTAGCTGTGACCGAGACTGCAATCCTGCCAATTCCTGCTCAACTACAGCTTAACCTCAGAAGCACCTAAAGAACATACAAATTTTTATCTTAAAACGCTTCAGAGACAAAAGGTACTGTTCTGCACAGGCAAAAGATGTAAAGATACCCAAACTTCCTAAACAGCATATATGGAAAATAAATACCTAATGAAAGGCCCAATGGTCCTGGACCTGGGCCCCTGTTGACATTCTGAGTTAGTAAGCTAGTTTCAGATAACAAGGTTACTGCATTCAGATACTCCCAGGCCTAACTCCCATGATTCAGTAGGAGCTGACAGCCTGGAAAATTCTGAGATCTCTTCTTTGGATGCATAACCTGCTCTGGAAGGTGCAACTTCCATGTTTTTGGCAGTCACTTGTAGTATCTCTGGGCCTCAGTAACTCATCAGCGGAAGGGACTTTAAGGTGCTTCTCTGCTAATCAAGGTGACAGGTAAGTACCTTAAAAACCATGAAGATCCTAGGCACTGTTAAAAAGCAGTATCAGATCAGCTCTGGTTGAATTATTTTTAGTTAGAATCTATTTTGTATTAAAAATAATTTTAAGTGTAGAACAGCCCTAAGGAGAGCTAGGAATTAAAACTAGACTGTGATAAGGTCTGGAACTGTCATGAAATGGCTGCCTTAATATTCTGGCTCATCTCTGAAATGTCCTTTTTTCTTAAGCTATTAAATCAAATTTATTAAAAATAGAACAAACAAGTAGCAATATCAAAAAAAGAGTGAGCTTGCAGGAGTCTTTTGACATCTGAGTTATTTGCTGGC
The DNA here is from genome assembly GCF_019232065.1 of Centrocercus urophasianus. NCBI lineage: Eukaryota > Metazoa > Chordata > Aves > Galliformes > Phasianidae > Centrocercus > Centrocercus urophasianus. Next base: position 24,026,920 of record NW_024884711.1, read on the forward strand.
CACAAAAAATGATGCACGTTGTAGGTTTTAGGAAAACACTATTTTTCGTCTGCTGGTGTGCAGAATCTGCTCCAAGGATACGAATACAGGCACTGCAAATATTCTACTGCTGTAAAGTAGTTTAAAATAACACTCAACAAAGGATCTTTGGGGACCATTTTTCTTAGGGATTGTTTCACAGTCCCTTAGATAGCTCCGCTTGGAACTTATTCCTGTTGTTCTTCTCAAAAACAACATTTGTTAGAATAATCACATTAATTTTTAATCCCTGAAACCATTTCTTTCAGAGGCTTTTCAAGGTAAAGGGAAATGCTTAATCCGCTGCTTAATCGCCCTCTTTTTGGCTTCTTCTGCAGTCACCTACATGCTAGACATCATTTTCATTTGCTCCCCAGGCTTTCTAGTGCTGGATGACAACTGAGAATGCCATGAGATGATTCTGGAGCTGAGCTTCAGGCCAAGCACATTGGGAAACTGGGAAACAGTAAAAAGGGGAACGTGGCTTTACCTGGCTGCACTGGTGTATGCCTGCGGTGCCTTCACCCTCTGAGCTTCTTACCTTCACCTGAGGCTTCTTGCTGTCCTCACACTAACTTTGCATGCTTCCTACTGCATTTCTGCTCCAACAGCACTGAGGGCAAAAAATGCAGCGGCTTGATAATGCACAATATTTTGTACTGCAAGTAATTCAGACTAAATAATCACTTAGCCCTTTGTCTTCAATATTTTTGCCTACTTTTCTCTATTTTGTGTAGCTCCTGCCTCCTGTTAGCCACTCTCAGCTGGCTGTCCTGACTATCTGGGAGATTTTTTGGCTTGCTGTGTGTCCTGAGTCAGTTGTTTGGTTTACAGGGTTTTCCATATCTGAGCTCAGCTGTGTGGTTTGTTTAGTTGTTGGAGACTGGGGTTGGCCATTTGAATTCCTGGGTCTTGTGTGTCTGAAGTGAACCAGTTTGGTTTTGCAAAAATATTCTGCAGTATGACAGCCTCTTGCATAATAATCAGTGTTCAGGAGCGATGACAGGCAGTATCCACAGGCATGGGGTAATCAATGGAAACTCAAGTAATTGGCATGTTACTGGTGAAAAAATTAACTCGTTCTAGGAACATGAATGGCACGGATTCCTAAATGGTATTGTTATTATTATTATTTTCTTTTCAAAAAGGTTGTGATGTCAATATCAATAATTGCCTCTGGTAATATTAGCATAATGGCAATATTAGCAGTGACTGTGTCCCTCAGGGAAGAAAACAATCTGTCACATGGAAACATAATAGCAAATCAGTTACAGTATAATAAAAGCAACATAAACTTAAAGCCTAAAGGCTTATTTGTGTGTTATGATTACTACAAAACCTCTTACTGTATAACTGCTAATCACTTAATCAAGTGTTTCAATTTCAAGCCTTCTCGATGACAGCAAATTAAGACCTTCTGGCACTGGAAGTTCTATGGGACAGGAGCCTAGTTTTGGGAATGGGCACTCACACCCAGATCTCTGTGCTCAGAATATCTCAGTAGTGTGAACAGTCCTTAGGACTAGAGCATGTAGGCACTCAAGATGAAGGTCTTGTCCTAAGGAGTCTCAGCTAGGCTGCATACGACTGTAAGCTATTTGCAATAGAAGCATACACTGCAAGGCATGATATGTATGTACCATATCATTTTTCACTGACCAATCACAGCATCTTTTTCCTTTATTTTTTGAAATTATTTATCATAATGTATATGTATTCTTAATGCTCCCAAAATGACCTAATTGTGAAACTATGTGATTTCCCACAGCTTGCCAGCAGGAAGGCATCAAAAGAAACAAGCAGCTAGATTCATTTTTATGTTGCTTTCTATACTTTAGTAGTTATTTTAAAGGCCTTTGCTAACTTCTGTTCCTAGCTTTCTGTTGTAGAGGAAACGACGGTTTATTCAGGAATTCTGCTCCCTTTATTGTAAGAGTCCGCAGTTACACATAAATTAGTCTGTATAAATATGAATGGCACTTGAAAGAGTTGTTCCAAAAATGTCCATATGCTGATATCTGACAGGAAGCAAAGACGTAGTGCTGGCGTTCTTCACAGGGGAACAAAGGGGCATGCTAAGTTACTACATCTCTCCTTTGTTGGTATTGAACCCTTATTCTGGACAAAGTGATCCAGAGGAAGATAAATAAGAAAAAGGCTTTGATTTTTCAAAATAGTGACTTTGACTTGGCTGGAAAAGAAAAATAAAGCAAGCCAGTACCATGTTACCACATGCCAGGAGACAGTGGTAAGTTTTTATTTTTATAGCGCATTCTGGAAAATATCAGGGAAGGAAAAAAGAATCACAGAATCACATAATTATAATCCTCTATATTAGGAATTAAAATACATTTTTATATCATTTCTCTTAGGTCATATTTTGAACTCTTTGCACGCTTTAGATAATCAACAATATTAAAAATTAAAGAGATGAATGAAAAAAAGAAATGTAAAATATGTCTGAATCTTGATGGAAGGAAAATACAGTAGTAAATCTGTCTTAGTTTCTGAGCTTGTACCTTCAAAAGTGATCTTTGATGTTTCTTTTGGCTGCATTGGGCCTTTGGACACATGGGAATCTCTTCCCATGTGATTGATTGCAAGACTGAGACTTCATGTGGTAGGTCTTTGGACGTTCATCACCGTACATAGAAAAGGGTCTGGTCTACTACTCACTACACTGTAATCAATGCAAGTCTAGAAGATAGGAAAATGGAAGAACAGCATCATTTTTTATCTTCATATTCAAAATAGCAAACCCATTAAAACAGCAGCTACATACATACTTTCTGTTAGTTTACATTTCAAGTTCCTTCTGGCTCTTCTGGTGGAAATCATAATTCTTTCTTCTCAAGTTATTCTGGTTTCAGCTGGGACAGCGCTGATGTTCTTCACAGCATCTGGTATGATGCAATGTTTTTGCTTTAGGAGAAAAACAATGTTGATAACATATTGACATTTTAGTTGCTGGAGAGCAATGCTGCACAGAGCCAAGGACATTTCAATTTCTCAGCTTCTCATACTCTCCTGGCAGCAAGGAGGTTGGAGGGCAGCAGGAGCTGGGAGGGGACAGAACCAGGACAGCTGACCTAAACTGGCCAAAGGGATATTCCATACCATATGGTGGGGTTCCACAATGCGGAAAAACTATAAAACAGAGGGCAATTGGGGGGGGCCGGGGGCGCTGATGCTTCTTGAGGTCTGGTTTGTGGGTAATGAGCAGTTTTATTACATATCACTTGTTTTGTAGATACACACATATACATACACACACACACATATATTTAATAATTACAGTTATTTCTCTCTTTGTTTTCTGTCTTAGTAAATAGTTTTTATCTCAACCTACAAGTTCTACTTTTTTTCTGATTCTCTCATCCATCCCACTGGGAGTGGGGGAGTGAGTGAAAGGCTGTGTGGTGTTCAGCTTCTTGCTGGGTTAAACCACAACAGAAGTATATAAAGAGCTCTGTCTTTTAGCGATGCAACCCTGCATGACCTTCAGAGACCTCAGTGGACTACATATATGGGTTCTTGTGGTCATGCTGGAGATCATTTTGTCATTGCCTTCAAAATCTTGTGTGTGAAAGCCTAGCTGGCCTCTGCTGTGATATGAGTCCAGCATTTCATAATTCTGAACACTTTCAAAAGATGGACAACTTGCATACAGAATAAAAAGCAGTAGTAAAGGTTTCTTGAGGCCACAGAATGGGGACTACAGAGGTACATGGATTTAAATGTCTTGTGAAGTGAAATGATGACAGAAGGGCCAATGTGTGCCTCAAACATGCATATCATGCCAGTTCCTCCTTACTGAACATGGCTCATAATAATTGTCTATTGACAATTCCACAGAATGGTATCACTTATATATCAATGCAAATAGTACCTTTATGCAGCAAGTGTATGATACAAATGTAATTCTTACACAGCATGATGTACTTCCAGGCAGAGATGCCTGCACATTCTCACCAAGCTAACTCAGATATCAGAAGCCATAGAAAATTTTCCAATTTTGATGCTAGCATTACAACATCCCAATCCCCACAGCATGGCTTAAACCCAAACTGAAAAGAACAAAAACTATGGGCAAAGGAACAAACGTTCCATGAAAAGATTCTCAGACTGATTTTCAAAGACAAACAGAATGAAAAGCAGATCTCTAACATCAGTGCAAGCCTGGCATTTTGCCATACATATAAACAAAAACAATGCATTTAAAAATCTTGCTGATTTATTGTGTGAAGGCCCAATCTTCACTGGAGCTACTGCTGTTAGTGTAGAACTCATGAACAGTAAGACCAATAGCTGAGAACGGCTGAAGGCCCAGTCTGGAACCCATGGGATCTAGGAAGAAATGGAACCAAAACTGCTGCAAAATTAAAAGCACTTTCAGAGAAATGCAGAAGTTTGAAATCAAATCAAAATTCAAAGAGATAACAAGCTGATAAACCAACCATCCGAAAGAAGGAAAAATGACAAAGTAATAGAGAAAGACAACATCTCATTTCAAAATGCATGCACAGCAGTAGAGTATTTCCACCTAAGGTAAGACAACATTCTCATTACTCAAAAGTAGTCATTATTTCGAATCCTGATGAAATTTACCCACAGCACACAACTTAGGGGGGAAAAAAACCCCAAAAAACAAAAAACAAAAACAAAACATCAAAAACAACAAAAAATACAGCACACACATGCACACACGTACACAAAACAAACAAACAAATCAATCAATCAATTAATTAATTAATTCAAAAAAAAAAAAAAAATCCCTGAAATTTATTTAGCTTCTGTTGTCTCCAGCAACATTTTCTAAAATTCAGATTAAAATTGTGAGCTCAACACAGTTTTATTATGGTACATGTAACAGGATGAGAGTCTTAGTATTCTTGACAAAAAAATCCCAACAATTCTTTGCTTTCACAGCAGTCTTTTACTGACTGCATTAATGCAGTAGCATTTTGTAGTGGTGTGTCTTTAGTGTAATCACGTGGAAAAGGCCATCTCTTTTTGCAGTTCTAGATTTACTGCCCATAAGTTCCTCTGTTCTTGCATTTTTGAGGGCAGAAAGTTCCAAACCTGGTTCGTTCTCTAGAGCAATCCTTTTCTTACAACATAACTACCATCTGCTTAGTGAAGGCAACACCTTCTCTTTTTTCAGTTCCCCCTCAGACTCTTCTCCACCTTCTAATAACCGTTGACCTCCTCTGCTGTTTTGCTTCACTTGATCAGTGCTCTGAGATTAATGTGATGGAAATAAAATCCGTTATCTGCAGTCAAATACCCACAAATGCAACTGTATCAGAAATGTCCCAGCTGTTTAGTGCTGTCATTCCAGTTGCATTATATTACCTGCTATATTATTTGCTTTCAGTCTTAATAAACTACCTTGTTGTTTGGTCTTGCTTTGTTTTCTCCTCAGTGGACTTTGATGTTTAGAGTAGGATGATGACACAATCTAAGGAATCTAGGTGAGATGGAAAGGGGTAAAAGGAGCAAGTATCCTTTTGCAACAATTATCTGCTTTTCCCTTGGTCTTTGCCAGTGGTATTTGCCAGCCTATATGGAGAGAGAAAAAGTAGCCAGGCCACTGTTTAAAATACATCCTTCCTCATCAATGGTTTGTTTGTTTGTTTGTTTTTCCTGTAGACCCACAAATTTCAAAGGGATTTCCTCACCCTTCCTTTCATGTACATGTCCTCTTCCTCCTTGTCATTCTAACTTTGTAGAGAAGGAATTTCTACAGATGCCAAGTTCCTGCAAGCCATAACTGGAAACCAACAAAAGAAATTCAGACATAAGTAGAAGAAAATTCAGATATAATACAAATATTCTCAGAATTTTTTACAGGTTTCAAGGAAAATGATGAAATCTGTGACACCTGAATCAATTCAGGCTGGACTGACCAAATCAGTAAGACTCACACTGAATTGAACTTTCTGTCTAACGGATGAAAATGGCTTAAATATTCATTGCTATCTCCACTTTCTGCAATTCACAATAGACAGTTCGTAGCCAAGCAGATGCGATCCTATATATGAATACAGACCCATGTACACAAAGCAAATTCAGAGCAGGAGCCCACAGTTGCCCCGCTGAACAGGCACGTCTGTGAGTTTCTCCCTGAGTCTGTTAAGACTATGGAGGCCCATGAGTGAAGAGGGAGAGTGATGACACCACTGGGTCTGCATTCACATAGCCACGGGGTGACTGCTATCAATACCAGAATATGCAGTGTGGGTGAATAATCCACTTTATTAAATGCTGTAGACTGTGTACAGGATTTGGATCAGTGGCTTATTTCTCTTAAGTCTTTTCCACTCCGGCAAATAATTCTGTTGAATTCAGAGGGATTCTCATTGTACAAATCAAGGCCACCAGATCTGCTCCTGGAGAGTGTGATTAGTTTTCCTTAACAAAATCTTATCCTAGGTGTCATTAGTATTCTGGATTATAAGCCATTGCTTATGCTGTTTCATACCCTTTGGCAGAAATTGCCTGCTTGAGACCTTAAGGAAAATACACATCGCAAAACTGTCCCAACCAGTAAACATGTTTGTGACCTGAATCTACTTTTGCTTTCTAAAGGCTAGTTTGAGAGAGTCACAAAACCTCAGGCTCCTCCCGGTCCATTCACTGCAATTGTAGTTTGTAGTTGTGGTTGTTTTCCCTCGGACACTCGTTCTCCCTTCCTGCTCTGCGGCCTGTTTTGCACAGTTTGCTCACTTAGGCCACAGAAATAGCTTCCCTTGGAAAACAACGTTGGAGATCTGCAGCTTAAAAATATCACAGCATTACAGAAAAGATGGCAAAAAACTTTCAGGAGAAAAGGATGAGTTTTCAGAATTCTTCATCTTAAAAACAGGCCCTTTACTAATTGGATACATTGAAGATAGACTGAATTTCTCAGAGCTACATATATTTCTTCGTAATGAATGAGTACCTTTGTGTTTATTTGCTTTGCATTAATGAATACCAGAATTTACAGTTAATGGCGAAGACTTCAGGTTAAAATTAGAGCACTGCATTGGTTTACTTCCTGAGGAGTCATGAATATTATACAATTTGTAATTAATTAATTTATAATTAACCATTTACCTCTTTCTGTTCAGCTTTTGGTTTATTCTTGGTGAAGTGCATTCTTTAACAAGAGTAGCCTTTACCCACCTCTTTCCATGCATCTATTCACCACCTTTTCCCTCACCTTCCAGCTCATCCAGCAGCACTGTTGCAGTCTGAGCTGAGTATTTCCCACAGGCATCAGAAGACAACAACTACATATATTTAACCAGGGAACTGTAAGAATAAATACACTGCAGCACATCTAAACTTCATTTCCCACTAAAGATACACGAAGCACATTTCTGTGCAATCTTTTCTTGACTTACTCAGGCCACAGGACTGTGCAAACCTAAAGGTAGGATCTGAGATCCTCATTAACCCTAACTTCCAAATTCTGGAGCAGCACCATTCCTACCACAAAACTATTTGTGCTTCAGGGTACTGCTCATCATGAGGAACAGCACAGAGGGTTTTCCAGAGGAAACCATAGAGAAGCAGTATACCTTTACAGAGCTGTGTTAAACCACAAAGGTTGAAATAAGATCTGCGCTCTATTATGTTATGTCGTTCAGTCTGGAATTGCAACTTCAGCATCAGAAGTTTATTTGAATAAATATTTTTATTTTACCCAGTATAGAATTTATACTTCTTTTTCTTTCAAAAATAAGATCTGTAGACTGTAGACATCCACAATTAATTCTAAATTACAAAACAGTTACAACAATAAAGCAGGATGACTGCTGAAGCAAAAGACAACACCGAAATTCTTGATGCTCAGTACAGATGCCATTTCTGGTTGGAATGCTTTTTTGCTGTTACACAATGACTTTTACAACTGGGTCAGAAAACACGTGCTTCAGAAACTCTGGTTCTGTCTTGCCAAAGTAAGTGTTTGTATCTGTTCTAACTTTCTGTCATTCTCTAAGGACCAGTATACCTATGTGAGGCTTTGCTCTGTCTTATCACTGATTGCTACAAGCAATGCCAAGTATCTATAAGCCCATTCTGTGCAGTCATTTTCTCTTCTAGAAAACTGAGCATACAAAACAGTTTAATCCTGACAAAGATATTGCTGCCTCCCAGCTGTTTTTTGTAACCTATCTGTTCTGTAACTTACTTGTTTCTCTTAAGCAAGTGGGATCTCTCAATTGCATGTAGAAAATAATCTCTTATTTTTCTGCTGTTGAATTTTTTCTAGCTGTACCTTCCTACATTTCATGCATCCAAAAAAAAAAAAAAAAAAAAAAAAAGCAATTAAACATAATGAAGAAAAAAAGGGATTATACAAATCATTTATTCATTATTAAGTCCTAGATAAAATATAGTTTTCTTCTGATATTTTCAATCATAAGATCTTATTTTGAGTTGCTGACATATTAACCCATCATTCTTGGCAGATATCTTCCATGCTAGCTGGCTGGCTTCTGGTGACGTTTTAGAAAACATCCAGTCATCTGGGAGAAAAAGACAAAAAAAAAAAAAAAAAAAGACAAAAAGAATGTGAGTGTTTCGTGGTTTTTTTTTTGTTGTTGTTGTTTGGTTTTTTTTATGCTAGAAAAATTAGCAGAATGTTAGCTGTTGCATCTGCCCACCATAGTTTGGAGCAGATGGGTAAAAAATAATAGACAACTTATGCTTGTATAAGGAATGTGGGTTTGTAAAATTATTTATTTATTTATTTATTTATTACCTCATGCCACTAAAATGACACAGACAAGATGAAAACTTTGGAAAATTTGAAATCTGTGAATTCTTAGTAATGGTTTGCTCAGGGTTGGTACCTAAATTCTTCAAATATTAGCACTAAATGAAGCCAGCAGCTGAGGTCTGTAGGCTCTCTGCATTTCCATGGAATGGAAACCCTTTGCTACTGTTGGCTAACACAGCACTCAATTCCAAACTAACATCTGCTTCCAGAGCACAAAAGGGGATAAAATGGCTCTGAGTACAAGAGAAACAAGTCTGTGTTGGGAAACAGTAACAAAGCTGGAGCTAAGAAAGAAGTGACCAAGGAATAGGAGTCATTGAAAAAAAATGTGAAGGAACTTCTCAAAAGACTTCAATTACCAGGCTAAGAAGTAAACCAGAACAACTGAAGAGGGATGAAGCTGCAAATACTAGGATTAGAAATAAGACAGTGCAAGCAAGGATGTTCAGTGGTAGAGGGAATGAAATACAGACCAAGGAGAAAAAGGCAATAAGAGAAGGAGTTTTATGAGTAGCAGATGACAGTGAGCAGCTGAGGAAAGCTCAAGACATAAAAAGAAGGAAGATTGGATGATAAGAGACTGAAACAACACGCTATGAGGAGGTAGTAAGTGAAAGACCAGTATGGACCTTTGTATTGCTGGGGGAAAAAAACCCCAAGCATCTGAAGATACAAGCACAAGGATCCATCAAGAACTGTAACATTGTAATGTGTCCAAGGATCTCAAATCGTTTTCTATGCAACAAGATGTGACAGAAATAACACCAGCTGGGAGCTACCAAGCAGCTGAGCAGCAGCACCAATTCCTTCTGCAGGTATTTCTGAACATTTCATTGTCTGTTACGCACCCCACTGCAAACTGGTCTGAGAATCTGGTCAGTGTCCTTAGTCCCTCATGGATGAAGTCTGGGGCAAAGGAATGCCAATTTCTGGCCTTAAGATTTTGGCTGAACTATGAACTACGCTCTTCAGCTCACACAGGAACGGGTCTGGTGAGGACATGAGTGACAACATTGCCCAGACACTTGCAGAACCGTGCAGCAAGGCTTCAATGATGCTCCCCATACAGCTTTGGGATCACATTCCCAACTGCTTCAGCATCTTTTAGCAGATCTGAATCAGAGAATTTAGGATGTCTCTTTAGGCAGCAATAGAAAGGTAAGCAAATAGACCTGATGAGGCATTTCAGGCTGTTTAAGGGAACTTGGATGCAAGTTACTTATGTAAAAAGCCAGAGGTGCTGAGCTCTGCAAAACCAGCAAGAGAGTCTGGCATCCCCTTCTAATACATGGCAAACAGATGACAAGTAATGATTAACAGACTCCAGACATCAACTTTAGACCATGTAGCTGTAGTCAGAATAAATGGTTCAAGTTAATGATTTACATGAACGTTTTGAAGTAGTGACTCTGAGGTAAGTAGACTGCAGATGATGTGTCTGAAGAGAAACTGAAAGCTCATCTGTTGTGATACTTGATCTAAGTACCTAAAAAATTTCTCCCTGAAATACAGAGTGGTATGTTAAATGCTGAGGCCCAGTTTGTTTCTACATAATAACTCGTGGAATATATTTTTCTGCTTCAGAGAACTCTATGACTTGGATAATAAGATTCTCAAAAGATCTGATTAGTTAAACTTATAAAATTCACCTGCAATGCCTTATGGAGTTTAACTCTGTCAGGAGTTTTGTAAAGATGTAATTCCTGCCACAAGCCATAGTACTAAGTAGACACCAGATGTTCTTCAGATTCAGCTTCTATGGCATAGAATCACATGGTTGGAAAGGACCTACCTACAAGATCATCTAGTCCAAATGTCCCCACATTATCATTGCTACCAAAAACTACTAAACCATATCTCGTAGCTCCTCATCCAGATGCCTCTTGAACACTGCCAGGGACGGCGACTCCACCACCTCCCTGGGCAGCCATTCCAGTGCCAGACCACTCTCTGAGAGAAAAGTTCTTCAGTATGTCTAATCTAAACGTCCTCTGGTACAACTTATGTCCATTTCCTCAGGTCCTGTTTGTTGTCTGGGAGAAGAGGCCAAACCTCTCCTCATCACAACCTCCCTTCAGGAAGTTGTAGAGTACAATGAGGTCTCCCCTGAACCTCCTCTTCTCTACACTAAACAATCCCAGCTCCCTCAGCCTCTGTTCAAAGATTTGTGCTCCAAACCCCTCACCAGTTTTGTTGCCTGTATGGGAACTGCTGAGTCACGGCCTGAACCTCTGATTGATCACCTGAGGTGAGCCTTGAGTCAGCCAGAGGAGCACAGGTGAAGGCAATTCTCCTGTGCTGCCGGAAGGGGTGGAGCCTGGCTGCACCTCTCCTAGACCTATTTAAGAGCTGGCTACCAGTGGGGAAGGATCTCTTCTGGAGATCCCCTCTTTTGGTATCTTCTGGTGAGCTCAACCCAAGGGTAAGCTCTTCCACTTACTCTCTTTTTGTGATCGTTGTCTGCTTTGCCTTACTCTCTTGATTATATTGCAATTATAACATCTTGATATCTATTGATTATACACAATTATATTGTGACTATAACATCTTGGTTATACAGTTGCCCTTCTCTGGACACATTCCAGTGCCTTGATGTCTTGTAGTGAGGGGCACAAAACTGAACACAATACTCGAGGTGTGACCTCACCAGTGCTGAGTGCAGGGGGATGATTTCCTCGCTGCTCCTGCTGGCCACATTATTTCTAATGCAGGCCAGGAGAAGAAAACACTTACGGAAGAGCAACCAATCTGTAACTCTGTGATGCTGGTTATCATCCTATCATCTGAGCTGGGAATTTAAGAAAAGTATTGCCTTCAAATCCTAGTAACAGAAGTTCCTCATATTCCCTCAATCAATGTAGTCCACCTTTTTGCATTACCTGGCTGAATCCATTAATGAGGGTCATGGTGACTTTATGTATTCTACACAGACAAGGCAATACGTCAAGAAGCAAGTACAAAGCACTGGAGTGCATGTTATGACTACATCACCAATACTCCTACAGAAGGTTAAGTTAATGGTTTCCTTCAGCAGGCCATGAACAGCTCAATGATGCACACTTTGAGTCACTCTGTATTAGTATAAACAAGCAAAGCAGAACACAAGGAAGTTGTTTTCTTCACTACAGTAGACATAAATTTTTGCATGTTTCCCTCTCTCTCTCTGTTACTGATTAGCCCTGCTATAGTAGAAGTAGTGGAGAAAGAGAAAAGAGCTATCCATCCATAAAGGCTAATATCAGATAAATCATGTTGTCAAATGGGACTTTTCCTATTGATTTCAGTAATCATAAAAATGAATTTTCTCTATTCATTGTTTAAATCTTGTTACCAGCAGAAGTAGTGAGGTAGACACGAACAAAATCTATTGCAGTTCAACTCAAGATCTCAGCTAAAAGTCCCAAACATCTTCTTTTGGTATGTAGAGTGTGAACTTCCATCTGGGAAAGCTCTGAGACACTGAGCACAAAAGATACATGACACATTTTTACTGAGTTGCCACTTACCATACAATTCATCCTGAAACACCGTGCCTGCTTCTGAGGCATGAAATCATAGACCCAGATGGTTTCTTCCCACCTCTCCAAGGCCTATTCCAACCATACTGAAAACAACAACCAAAGCTAAAAAAGGAAAAAATCCATCAGGGAAGCAGAGCAACCAAGACGGTCTGATTTCCTATGGATTCTTCTGGAGTTTAAAGAGATTGGTGTCTGAACTGACGTATTCCCCTGTGGTTGTACTTTTGTACTCTCTTCTTGGATATGGATTCTTTAGAGTCTATTAAGAGATGAACTTACAATATAGTCTATTCTTCAGTGGAAGAAATAAGATGTTTTTATTCTTTATCAGGCTGCTGCTTTTTACAAAATCTAGAGGAATTTAATACCTCTGAGACTGCTGCTTTTCTCTCTGGTTAAAACTGGGTAAAAGCTGACTTCTGACCAGATGTATACAAAAGAAATGTGATCAAATAAACTGCTTGTCTTTGGTAATTGAATTAAAAACAAATGCTCAAAATAATTAGCAGTTATCATCATCCCTAGGTAGACATATTCGCTACCAATGTTTCCAGTTCTCTAAGTAATTAAGAAGCTTTTGAACATTCTTTATCCAGCCCATTTTAACAAAACAAATGCCAAAAGCTGAGATACACTGATAGTGGACAGCTGTAAATACCTAGGTATGTGAATCTGTATAAAGCACTGAAACTTGTGGAAAAGATACAGCTGGCTTTAATGGACTTTGAGCTAGAACACCTTTCTTGAGGTGAGGCTCATGGGTACTCTGGAAATGTGTACTAATAATTAATAAATGTTGCATAGCCATGGAAAAAAAATATATTTTTTTTTCATATGTCTTTTGGCTGGAAAGTGAAAGAATATATTCAACTTCAAGATGACCAAATGTTATATTTTCAGTTTGTTAAAGCTGAGAGAAACTTGGGTGCTTCATACAAAACTTTGTAGTGGTTCCAATGCTTTCTGCAGGTTCTTGGTCAACTAAAATCCCGCTGTTCTCCTGCACGAAACGTGCAGTGTGTGCAGGTACCAATATATATATAGATCATAGATATACACATATTCTGTAAAATGAATCAGTCCCTTTTGTGAATAAAGTCTCATTGAAAGTAGTGTTGCTATTCAAATACCAAATAAATAAACATTTTGGTGAAGCAATTTATTAATAGGTATTTAATCCGTCTTTTACAGATAATATAGCAATGCCTTGAATTCTAGATATTTTGGTGATTAAGGTAACTTTCTAAATAGCAAATTAATAAAATGCATTGAAAGTCTGATCTTTTTGCTCTGTTTTGCAGTGATAGACTTATTAATTATCATTTTCTTCTCTTTATAAATGTTTCAGAATGGAGAAAATCTAATCTCTAATTTTTATTTTAACTTGGTGATACAACTTTATTTGTTAAAATCACAAGAGAAAGAAGCTAATTTTGACAAACCTCACTCTGTAATATTGGCCACCAAGCATACTGTGACTGGAACAGAGTTGGATTCGGTGTAAGATTAAACAATTCTGATAGTATTGTTAGAAGATGGCATTTGCACTTATGCAAATGTTTTACTGGTTCAGAATAACAATGATTTAATGAAGCAGCGCGGTTCAGCAGTTGACATGCTGTTACTGTGTTCTATTTCTTTTAAATTCCTCTTACGGAGAAAAAAAATCACCACCAGGAAAAACATAGGCAGCTCCTACATCTATAAGATAATTTACATTCCGTACTCAGCTTTAAAAAGCGGGATAGTATTAGTACAGAGTATGATAAATATTCTAGGCATATGCAAGTTGTGTGAGGTGATAAAATATTCTGAGCATGTCCTAAAATGATTCTCTCATCAGAGATGGCTTGTTACCTCCACCATCAGCAGATACTGATAATTAATCAGCTGAAATGAATCTTTACAGAATAAACAAATCTGTTATACATGAAGGATGATTATCTTCTTTTGGCTGTGAAGATTTTTCATAACTTATTCATGCCAGTGGTGTGCCTGAGTTATGAAGTATTTCTCACTTATGAAATAAATATAGCACCCTTTGTTTGTCATATAGCTGCTCTATTTTCTGGGCTTTACCAACATAAACCAGCGCAAATCTATTGGTTATGCTGATTTACACCAACAGAACTAACCCCTCGTTTGTAATCAGGATCGACGGTCCTACCTTTCCAGTTATTTCAGACGCATTTCTAGAACACAGCCTTGGTAAAGCATTTTCAAATATTCAGTTTTAACAGTTCTATATGTGTCAATGCTGTCATCAGCCGTAAGTTAGAATCACAGCCATAGCTCCCCAGCTCTGTGAATTCCACGTGGATGCAGTGCACTCAGGGGGGGACAGCGTCACAGTCTGAGATGGGAATGCCATGAAAATACACTGCCAGTGGTATGGATTTTTAAATGACTCCGTATGTCTGTGTGCTGCTCTATGCCCGCTCTTCGTTGAACTATTTACATGATCAGTTTGGGTTTTCCCTGGCAGAAAAACTGATGGACAATGAATTTTAAACACGTGAAAGTATTTAAAAATCTTAAGTTCTAAGGGATGGGAAATATCATGCTTGGTGACCTGCTCAGCAATCACAGATAAAAAGCACAGTTTAAATTACAAATATGTGAGATACATTAAAAAACAGCGACGAAAAAGAAACACTGAGAATCATCAGACAAATGTATAAAATAACCTGAAGAACAGCAATATATTTGAGGAAATAATGATCTGCTGTGAACATTCCGCAAATAGAGAAAGAGGGATTGTGAATGATTCATTCGGACTGAGTCATAGTGGATTTTATTAGAGAAATCCTCAGAGTTAGGACTACTGTGTGAACACAAGATCTTGACTAAGGTTCACTAGACTGATGTTCACTAGACTGCTAACCCATAGCAGCCTGATAGCCTGTACTGGAAACAAAACAAACACAAAAAAAATATGCAAAGAAACTGAAGCCAAGGGGAAAAAAAATCAAACCCTTAACCTAAGGAAGGGAACTGCTTCATGTCTTTCCTTGAGGCCTCAGTGAAGGAGAGGAATCAGTGCTGAGTTTCAAGAACTATTTAAGTAAAATAAGCTCAGGAAAAACTTGAATCAGTTGCAGTCGTTTAATTTGAATGTTGAAGTCTTTGCCGCTGGGCCGTTTATTTCTATTGCAGGATAGACTTACACGAAGACATACTTGATGCAAGTTTTGTGGTAAGTTAATGTACAGCATGCTCCTTGTGCTACTGTATGCATAACATAATGTAGAAAAAGCCATCTGGGAGAAAACTACTATGTTGTGGGGCGGAAAGAAGGTATCTTGAGGAAAACAGCTCAGTGATGATGATACTAGCACAGGTCTCGAGGGTCTTGGGTCAGTCTTTGCTTTACCATGGTCTTAATCACTGAGCTGATTGGTGCACTCGGGCATTTCCAGATCAACTCTCTGCAGATCCAATCATTTCCAGAACTTTCCAGATGTGCTCAGATTTTTCTAGACCCAAGAAGAGATTTCCTTGCCTTCAGGCTACCTGTTTCAATGCGTACAGCTTAAGCATTGAGCTGCCAGTGCAAAACTCAGGACACTGTAACAGACATCATAGAAAGAATAATGAATGTCAGACTGAGATTCAAACCAGCTAGTTCTCTGCCTTATAATCAGTAAATAGTCAGTAACAAAATGCTGATCCTATGCCATATGCTTAGACCAGTCCTTTAGCAAGACTAAAAACCCTCAGGGTGCCAGGCTGTCAGTCTCTGCGGTGTTATTTTTAATAAGCTCAGCAAAATCTTGTGTCTATTACAATACAGTTGCCCTCCTACATAATAACCTAATAGCTGAAACACCAAGTAGAGAATCCACTTTCACACTCTTCTAAATGTGAACAAACAGACAAATTTTTCACCTCATGGTCAGCTTCCAGATACTAGATTGTGAACTATTTTGGAAACAAGCTACAGCTCTCCTGCAGAACTTGTCTGCATATGTATAACAAAATTTAGGGTACCCTGTATCAGAAGAAGGAATAAGAAGGAGCATGACTACAGGTAGTTTCTTGCTGAAGAGAAGAGCCCTGTTGTGTGTGATCGTGTGACTGTTATAATTAAATACAGAAAAAGCCATTTGATCAGAAGAACCTCCTAACTTATGCAGGAAATGCTTACATCTTTTGTGATGAAAAACTGACTCATACTGCTATCCTCGTCACATTGTCTCATACAAAAGAATCATGCCTCTCCCAGGCTTAACTCGTCTTGGATTCTCTTCTGTACAATGACAGCTTCACTGAAAAGAATGAAAAATGTTCCTTCTCTGTTCCCCAGAGCAGTTTATGGCTTTGTGGTTAAAATATACTGAAAGGAATATGAAACATGGATCTGAACCTAACCTCAGTCAGTGGAGGACTTTGAAAACGAGTTGCTTACGTAGCCAAGCATTATGCTGTAATCTACCACAGACACATCACATGCCATTGTAAAAGTGAACAGTCTCCTTCCTTATAGGAAGATAAGGAGTTTGGGCCTGTACATGTGCTTTAGTTGTGGACAGATACCTGCTGGGCTGACAACTTGAGGTTGATTATTGCACTCAGGTTTTCATATAAGCTAGGCAATGACTTCCCAGCCTTGTCAAGGCCAAGACTCTGCTTAAGGCTTGCTCAAGGCTTCAGGCACTTGAGGCTCTCAAAGGCTGAGAAATTAAGTGCTAGAAGAGCTTATGTGCTGTCACATGTAGGGACCAGCTGAAAGAGGCTTTCCAGAGTCACTGGTTTTTATTTATGTCTGAATATTACCGACAGATTACTTGAAACACATGCAGGTTTGTTGGTTGTGTTTTTCTTTGATAAGGCTCAAGACCATGTGGTAGCATAGTGTGAGAACTGTAGGAATTTTCTTAGCTGTCTCAATTTGGAAAAAAATGATCACATTGAAGCTTGTTTTTACAAAAATAAAGCTTAATAGGACAGCCTTTCAGCCTCGCATCTAAATATCCTGGCTTCTGTGTATCTGCAGAATGTTGTATTTGTATTCTAAGACAATTGTTATGCTATTTTCTCTCTGTAATTTTTCTCTCTGTAGTGGTATTATTAAAATAATCTGAGATTGGTTTTGTTGTTTATAAATGGACTGCTATTATCTATTCATTTGTGACAAGGTGACAGTATTTATTTATCCAGTTGTTAGCACATAGACAATACATAATCTATTTTGTGCGTGTGTGCGTGTTTATTCGAAAAGGTGCACTGGGAGGAAGGCTCTGAGTCTGTTTTGTCCTAACTGCTGTTTTCTAAGTCAGGCAGAACTAGCACAAAAGAAAAGGTGAAGCTTTCCTGTGTACAGATGAGCATGTGCAGCAAGCACAAGGATGCAGGATGGGCAGAAAAGGGACATAATCCAGCAAGTGGGGTGGTTTCATTGCAAGAAGAACTGGAAGGGTGGGAAACAAAGGATGTAGATACACTACCAGGCCTCACGAGTGATGGAAGAAACTTCTGAGGCACACAAAGGAGACTGTGTACAGTCTGCTAGAAACCAAAAAGCCATTAATTTATCACAGGCAAACACGAAATAAAGGATCCATCCTCCAAAGATAAACAGTGAGCAAGAGCAGATGAGTTTACGAATACCTTTCATGAGGGATCTCTACCACCTATCTCACTCTAGGACAATTAAAGACAAGAAATAGTTAATTGCTACAGTTAACATTGTAATCAATCTGTTTTTGAGATTTAGTATTACTTTCAGCCTTCTTAGCATCCTTACAAAGCTCACTTTCGGGAAGGTGCTGGAAGATCCACCTCAAAGCTATGACTAACATAACCCTATTGCAGAGCAAAACCTTGCCTGACAGCTACTTGCAACAACTCTATAAATGCTTCCAAGCAACCTTTAGCCACCCACAAGTGACTAGCTCCTTGTCCGCGTTGCCAGCCCCTGGCCAGCCTAAAGTTCCCCCAGAAGCCAGAGGCCACGAAGCCACCAGCACGGGCATCGGCAGGGCCAGTGATTGCCATGGGCCTGTGTGCCAAGTGGTGCGCTGCCAAACACGCCCAGACAGGCTGGCTGCAGACAGTCTGCAAACTGTCTGTGAGGCCGAGGGGGCCGTGCCTGTGGTCATTCTGGATGCAGCCGCTGGTTCCAGCAGGGTGCTTGCGTGTCACGTTCAGTCAGTCAGGCACCAGAAGTGTATCAAAATTAGGTTAATTTATCTCTGACAAAAGTCTTGAAATAATACAGTTAAGCATCCCGCAAACAGCAGTCTGACTCATGGGCAAAAAAATAGCTTGGGGCACGAGAGCGGGCTTTGCCGAGAGGGATAACGCTAACATGGTTGCCACAGCGCTGCGAGGGTGGAGGGCATCTTGCAGCCGCTCGTCCGGGCCTTCCTCAATGCACAGCCGAAGCTTCCCGTGATTAACGGCACGGGTCATTAGCCGGACCGCTCTCCAGCGTCAATATGGGCTCTACAGCTCCTCGGTACTGCCCCTTGGCAGCCGTGAGGCGACGGAGGCGCTCTGAGGGCACCGACCGCGGATTAAAGCGAAGAGGGGCGCCAGGCTGCGGGCACCCTGGGCTCCCGAGGCCTCTCCCGCCGCGTCGCTCCCCCGGCCGCCGGCCCCGAGGCAGCGCCGTGCCGGACGATCACGCGGGCCGCGCCGGGCCGCGCCAGGCCGGGCGGTGCAGCCAATGGGCTGGCGGCGCCGCGCGCCCCGTCCGCGCCTGGAGAGCGGTGACGGCCGGCGCTGGCGGGCTGGTGCGCAGGCGGAGAAGCTGCCTGCCGCGGTCGGAAGGGAAGGGAGGGGAGGGAAGGGGGTGGCTGAGCCGGGCACAGCATGGCTGCCAAGGTAAGTCCCCGCCGGCGGGCGGGCGGCGGGCCCGCGGCGTGCGGCCGGTGGCGGCGGTCTCGGCGGGGAAGGGGCTGCGGGGGGAGGCGGGCGGGTGCCGGCCGTGACCTCGGGCCCGTCCTTGGCGAAACTTAAGGGCGGGCGGCGCCTCCTCCGCGCGGCCGCGGAGCGCCGGCCACGGGGAAGGGGCGCAGCAGGGCAGCGGGGCCGCCCGGCCCGCGCTCGGCGCTCAGCGAGGTGCCGGCCTCCCGCCTGCGGGCGCAGAGGCTGCGCGGCGGGGACTTTTTTTAACCTGCGGGGCTCGGGCCCGCTCTCCGCTCGGAACGCGCCGCGTGCCCGATACGGCGAGGCCCGCTTCGGGCGGCCCTCCCCGGCCCCGCCGAGCACCACCGTGCCCGGCCGTTTGCAGGCGGCCGCGTGCCGGGCTGCGGCGGTTGGGGAGCCTCGGCGGGAGGAGGCGGCGCGGCGGGGCCCCGGCGCGGAGGCCGGCGGTCGGGGCTGCGGGGCGCCAGGTGCGCCCGGCCCGGAGCGCGGTGCCGGCCCTGTCCGCTTTCGGGCCCGGCCTGCGGGTCGCCCTCTGCGGCCTTCTCTTCCCTTTTTGCACTGTAGCTGTGGAGGAATCCTGCCGTTTCCATTTTTGCTTGTAATTCCTACCGGCTTCACCTCTCTCTGCGCTCTCCCATCAGATGGGTACTGCTCTGCTAGGCTTTTGTGCCGTTTCAGTGTAACAAATTAACGTAAATAGTTTTATCAATAACACGATTCCACCTCACCTCCCCCCACAACTGGCTGTCTATCAAAGGAAGGCCATATTAAAAGTGGGTATTCCGTTCCTAATGACAGACACATCTATGTGAAAAAAATAGTAAAACTTCCAGTAAGAAAGCCAAGCAAACACATATACGTGCTCAGACGCTCTGGCTGGAGTTCCGTGCTCCTGTATGCCAGTAAGGCTGTGATGGAGCTGCTCCTGTCAGCATCTAGTTCACTGGGAACTGAAGTACCCACAGTTATAATGGATCGAGCAGTGCACGATTCCTCCTTATTTGCTAAAATATATTAAACAGTCATCCTTTAGTATTAGGATTAACAAACCTTAGCTGTCTCAACTTTTTTTTAATTGCCCGCTGGCCCATACTGACAGCATATTAGATACTTCTTATGAAACTCAGGCTTGGGTCTTCATTTCACTGAATTTATAAACTGTAAGAAGCAGTCTGCAGTTCATTTGAATCCGTAGTACTCAATTATACTTTAAACATATTGTATGAGTAGCTAGTGTTTGTCTTAATTGGATATACGGATGTGCTCTATGCTGTGCATATGCATGGTGGCCTTTTTCTTTTAGCTTTGTTTATTACCCAAATCTTTAGTAGGATACATGGGAAGGACTCAACGCTTGGGGAGAAACTAGGCTGAATACAGAATGTTTCAGATTACGCCGAACTTGGCAATGAGATACCTAATAAAAAGAATACATCTTTGTTATGAGTGTCGTAAGCATCCTTGGTGCATTGCAAGACAGAGGTGCAGCACTTTGTACTACTCCAGGGTTTACTGCCCTCAGGTAACTTCAGAGGAAAGCTGTGTGCAGATTTGAATGACTTAGGTTAAAAAAGAAAACACGAAAAAAATCCCAACAAAACCAAACAGCAGCAGAACTGGGAGCAGCTCGACTGGATTAATTATTGTTATCTTGTGAGACTTGAAGGGTTTTTATCATTTTGAGGTGAAATAGTTGCTGTTAAACTCAGATGACTTTCTGCTTTTATTGTAGTCAGCAACAACACGTAAGTAGCGTTATGCGCCCTAACGGTAACGTGTGAACTCAGGTTCTGCAAGCACACACATGAATAACTTTGCCACATTAAGAGCTTCTGGGCCTTAAGTTATTCACATGTGCTTGCAGGCGTGGGCCTTGATTTGTGTTCTAACTTCCTCACTGATGCATCTCAGTAATGTTTGCCTTTTTCACCTCAGCCAAACAATGGACTGGTGAGTTGAATGATTTTTTCAAAATTCCTTCAGTCCCTTCTCCTTGCCAGTATCCTGCATGACCGCTTCCTTTAATTTTTTTAATTATACCATTTTAGGCATATGAGTCTTTGGAATTGAGTGTCATTGTTCCTCACTTGCAAGATTTCCATTGCTGACATGTTAAGCGGACTCTAGGAATTTGGTCTTTCACAAGGAAAGCCCAAATGGGATGCTGTCATGGTTGCCTGGTTAAGCACTCAGGGATCAAGAAATGGGCAGACCTTTTATGCATGCAAGCTTTTGTGTCCATAACAGGGCCATAGAGTTTTCATCACTGTTTGTTACTCGGTGTCATACTACTTATACAGTGTTTATATGCTGTGTAAGTTTTCACCTGTGTTACACACAAACGTGTGTTTGGAGTCTTCAGAAGTGTTTCCTGAGAGCGTTTTGAGAAAACTGTGTTGCAAATTATATTTGCACATGCGTCCAGGAAAATGACAGATGAGATGTTTCAGTAGAATTTTAACCTACTGATAACTAAATTACCTTCATAAGAGCTGGCTTCATTCTCTGAATTGCAGAAAACACAAGCTTTATGGAAAAACTATGGTAATGCATGTATAGTACTGTAATGGGCTTGTACACAGCATCTCATGCTTTATTTCTTCATTTTTGAGTGTTTAACAGTGCAGGCACCATGCTTTGTCTGCCCTTTAGTCAGATTCCTTTAGAGAGACACGTTACACAATCTAGCTCATGCCACCTGTGATTCACCCAGAGTGTGTTTTACAGCTGAATTGGCTGTGGCTGCTGAGTGAATGTAAGCTGCCCTTGCTCCATGAACCATTACACAGTTCTGGCCGTAGTGATTGTATCATGCATGTTCAAAGTGTGACTTGATATCTTTTTAAAGTCATACTGCTTGGTAAAATATAAAATTATTTTTCCATGTGAAGTTCTAAGGTGCTTCACAATGAAACCTGCTCATGTATCTGATTTTGCCTTTGCCACTTTGCTACTTTATCTCCTCAGCTCAAGGCCAGAAACTGTTATTTATAATAGCAGAAAGTACGTGTAATTTTTTTTTACTTTATACTTCACAGCCACTAGGCTGCCCTCAAAGGAGTTGAAATTGTATTAAAGCAAATTCCAAACTTGGATGATTTCAGTAGGCACGTTAAGACGTGGAAAGCTGTGTGAAAACTGTGGGCTTTGCATGGAAGTGTTGTACAGCATTGAACTTCATCTCTGCTATGGATAGCATGTGAATGAATTTTGACAGTTGTATTTAGCTGCGTAGCACTAATATAGGATAAGATCTTTAAATACTGTGGTCTATCTGTCTTTTTCTACTGTGATTGTTTTGCATGTGTGAACTTGTATCCACTGGGCTACTTCTACTACCCAGAATGCATAAATGGCTTGTTTAAAAGTGATTGCCTTATCAACAAAGTGTGATGTAAATGTCATATGCTAAAACAGTAGTTGCAAAACAACTGTTCAAGTAAAGCCATGAACCTTACTTCAGTATCCAGTGAGACTGTTTGCATGCTTAAAATTAAGTGCATGCATCAATCTTTTTAAGAACTAGAACCTGACTGTCAAAATGTACTAATGAGTAGGTAAGGTTGCTGCCCTTACCTACATGACAATATTTAGGATGTTTCTAATGCCTGGGAAATAAACTTTGTTACACGATTTGGGTATGCTTAGCAACTTTTTATTCTATTTTTGCTTATATTTATTTTTTAACTGCCTTGGAAACTGTATCAGTGGAGTTACATTTTGTTTCTGGTAGCGTTTACTGTTAAAGAAGGCCATTAGTGCCCATCCCAGACTTCTGCATGCCTTGGTGTTAGTGTGGCCTGATATTTATCAGTGAAGGCCCCAGTCCCACAAGATGCGTTGCACTGACTGAGTTCACTGGAGTGCTGGCCCTGGCTCTGTTGGGCCTTTTTGTGTGCACAAGTGGTGGCCCAGTGCCACGTGAACTGATGGAGTCTGGATTTGCAGTGGTTGAAATATGAACACCATGACAGTAAGATTCAGGGAGAATGTGATTCCAGACAATGCCAGAACCATTAGATTCTGATGCAGCCATGCCACAAGTGTTATTTTGCTATCATGGATGGCCAGCGTGCTCCTTTTCTGCATCATCCATCCGCATCACACCTCCTTCATTCAGCTCCTTTTCCCATGCTCCTTTCCCCCTTTCTAGCAATAGATTGAGTTGTGTCTGGATACAGAGCGAATTAGCTCTTCTTGCCCTAGGTAATGCTGTTCTTACCTTCTTCCTTCAATATGGTAGAGTAGAATTGCACTGCATTGCATTGGCCCTCAAAAGTGAACAGGTGAGGGAGCCTCGCATTGTGATGGGCTTCTGTGTCCCCAAAGGGAGTGCAGTCCCTTATGGATAGGCTCCAGACACCCAACACCACCAGTGACACTGTGGGAAACGAGTGGCTGGTGAGTAAGGAGAGAACCTCTGTTTTCCTGAATCATCACTCAGTTTGTGCCTTAATAGTGTCATGACACTGAACTGCATCGTGGTCATGTTTTTTGGATGTGATAGCACTGTGTAAGATCCAAGGGGAATTGACCTTGCTGGTCTGTATGAGTCTAGCAAGTGCTTGCTGTTGTGTAGCTGGGCATGAGCCTATAAATTCTGAAATGCTTTGTGTATCATAAGACTTTTTTTCACCTCCTCAGAGAAAAACGTGTATTATTTTGCTGCCTATGACCTTTTTCTATGTCTTATCTTCTTGAGATGCCAGAGTTTGTCTGATCAAGAATTTGTGTGAGTCTAGGTAACTTCATACCTAGGAGGAAGCAAGTGATTTACTCTCCTTCCCCCTCCCACACACCATTATCATATGCTTTGTTTCATTTTTGTTTCTTTTCCTGCACATTTACGTTTATGGGAACCACCTAATCCCACAGGGTGTGCATCCAGTTTCAAAGCCCACTGGTAAGAATAATCTCAGAAAGTGACCTGCTGGAAAACTCCACAGAGCTCTGTTCTGCAGTGAGCACTGGGGGAGCAGCTACCCTGAAAAGGAGCTTTATTACACTGTTCCTTTTTGCTCTTAGTTGTGCCTGTGTGTTTGTAGGTACTTTATAGTACTACTGTACTTGCCCCCTTTTCTTTCTCAAGGTGGGGGCTGTTTTGTGGATTTATGTCTTTAATGTGTTAGATGGGACTATGTGTTGAAATTATCAGCGTTCTTAGCATGTTTCTGAAACTTACTCTTTTCCTTTATAGTGTCCCTATAAGATCAACTGCAGAGTAACCTGACTTCCAGGATAGCCCTGGGAAAGTGTTACTGGACTGAGAGTTATGCATACATCCTCACGTGCATCTCTTCCATTGTGATACTGCTGAAAAGTTTCTAAGTTATCTGGATCTTATCATGTCAGGAAATGAATTCCACTCTCTATGCAGCTTTGTGTCCCAGATAGTTAGAGATGCTCTTGAAAGTGTGCTTCAAATGATAAGGCATTCTTCCTGATGCTGTAATGTAGACAAGCTTACATCCCTGAATGATAACGATCTGTCTTCTGACCAGCTTGTTTAGGCCGATGTCTATTTTATTTATCTATGTTGTCCAAGGATTGTGACAAGGAGGTATGTGATACTGTATTTCCTGGAAGATAGCATGAATGCATTGCTTAATTTTAGCTTCATTTTTGCTTTTGATCTCTTGAATTGCTTCTGCTTTGGCTATAGAATGGCTTGACAGTACTGAACAGAGCCTGCATATTTGTATGTCACCAGACCTGAACTTGTATAAGGCTTCCGGGTGCTTCTGTAATATTGCTGTTTTACTTGAGCTACAGCGTGGTCTTCAGAAACATAGCAGCTGATGTTTTCTGGTGCTAGATGACTATGAGTTGTAAAATGTAAGATTGCATATTTTCTGGTGCACTCCCTTTCTGGAAATATCTGTATCTCAACCATTTGTAGGGAGATAAAGAGATCCTTATAAAAAGACCCTATCTTCGATTGCTTTGGAATAAAGCAATTTCAACAGAAGCTTTGTTAAAACACTTAAAGGAACACGGCAAATGCATTTTCATAACATTTTAAAATAATTTCATGCTATTTACAATACCTTAGAAACATACAATTGCAATTATATTCTTTACCAAAAATGTTACTTGGCTTGTGCAAAACTCAGTGTGTTAAAGGATGAAATTGCTCATAAGGAGTGGGTTGTTAGTATTTTTCTTTTCTTTAAAGAGGTGAAGAGAAAAAAAAGCATTTGAGAGAGTGCAGAAGTGCACATATGTACACCAAGCTACGTGCATTTAGAGAAGAAACAGAAGAAACAGAGCTTGTTACAAGCCTGGCAACAACAAACTCTTCTTACTGGATACCTAAGAGATGCTTAACCTCAAGTGCTGGATTCACATGCCACTGATGCCTTGCAGTCTGAGGCAGCCTGCAAGAGCTGTTTCTTTGCTGACCAGCGAGTGCACTCTTGGGGTTCCTCTGGAGTTCTACCTTGCTTGTTGGTGTAACTCTTGGTCACATGCAAACTGGAGCCTGGAATGTAGGTGCACAACATCTTCTGGCTTTCTGTAGATCAACACCCCATGCCTAACTCTTAGCCTTTTGGCTTTGGGAGTAGAATTAAGAAACCTATCTGAGTTGTCCAGGAATAGCTATCTGCAGTAGCTATGCTGGCATGCTGAGCAGCAGGCAAAGTGAACCTGTGGGGAATCAAAAGATAAGGGTGTCTCTGGCAGATCTTCCTGCATCAGGCCTTGCAGCTCTCTGTCAGGCAGGAGTACTGTGCAGTTAGTAATACAAGAAACCCATTCAGTTGCTGACAATTAGGGTTCTCAGGTGAGAGGGAGAGATTTGCATTGTCTGTTGCCACGTTTATGCATTTTGCATGGCTGATAGCTCCCATCCCGCTTTGGGGGGTTGCAGTGCACGCTGGGTGTGTTTGTGCATGGCTCCTGGCCGGAGTGGTAATTCTGAATGGTGTCTGAGATGGCTGTGCTCCTCGGTCAGCCTGCAGTGCTGCTGGATGGTGCTGGGACTTCAGGAATCCTGAAAATCATAACCTGCATGTGCTGGTTTTGCTCATTGAGGGACAGATTTTGCATCATGCTGTGACTGGAATAGTGAGTGTGCTCGTGGGTCTGACACTGGGAGGCTGAACAAAATGCATTTTGCAGTTATACAAACAAGCATTGTATTTGTAGAGAGAGCATTGAGATTTGTAAGCTTCTGACTGGACAGCCATGCCTGTCAAAAAATAATTTTGAAATCTCCTAAATATCATCTCTACTCCTATAGTTTCAGGAGGTTGTCTGCTCTTGTTTGGAGCCCCAAGCTGGGCCAGCCCTGCCTTAGGCCTGGCTACTGGCCCATTGCAGAGACTGTTCTGCTGCAGAGGTGCCCTTTGGCTTGGGGAGACACTGTGTGCTTCCTGCACCTCCTGATCACTGTGCTTTGAAAGCCAGCAGTAACCCTGAAACATTGATTCAACTTGGGCGTACTGAGCATGCAGCAGCAGTACTAGGGTAATGTAAAGGTACCGTGGTGAATTGGAGTGGGTAACTGACTTGGCAGAAAGAAAACTGTATTTGCTCATTTGTTTCTTTGGGTTTGGGTGATTTTTTTTGTTTGATTTTTGTTTTCCTTAAGTCAGATCACAGTAAAACAGAACAGTGCTGTTCGTCTTCCATAGTGACGTAGTGTAATGTATATAGCTCTCAGCATATAAATGAGAAGGAATTGTTGGTTTCTTTTTCTTTTCTTCTTTTTTTTTATTTAATGCAAATTATATCTGTCCTGTTCTCCATGGATCAGGCAATTCAGTTGTTGACAGCCCTTCATGCTTTGCTTGTAATGGGATGGATAACTGTGAAGATGCCAGGGCCTTTTCCCTTAACGTGGTGCAAGAATATAGCCTTGGGGGTGTAACAGTAAGTTTGGCAGAGGCAAACTTCTGAGGTTGTTCTGGAACTACTTGGTCAACTAATGCTGCTATTGTTTATCTTAATGCTTGTGGGCAGCAGACTACATGGTTAGAAGAAAAAAATGGAACTGAAACACCAAGAAACCTTTGTCATCATTTGTTCTCTTACACTGTTTTCCTCTTAAATTTTATACCAGACTCTTTGGGAGACTTTTGTCCCATTTTCTCTGTACAGCTCAGTAACTGCGCTCACAGGAATGCGTTTAAAAGGAAAACTTTGATGGAAAATTTCCATAGAAGCAGAAATAAGAAATAAGACTGACCTTGCAGATGGTGGAGTGTTGTGGTTTCTGTTTTTCTTGTGTTTGCTTGTTTTTAAGGATGTATCTCCAATTGGTTGATTTGAATATTCAAGTTTATACCTGCATTTCGTTTGATTAGCCCAGCAAGTTCCAATGCATTTTTCTGATGGTGCTGATGAGTTTCAGCTCAGCATAGAAGTAAATGGCACACAGAAGACAACTGCAATCTTAGCCAGTTAGGTGTGAGGCAACTGGTGAATTCCTAGTTATCTGAAGCTTTTTTATTACTTCAGAAACATAGGAGAGATAGGGGGTTTATCCCAATGATGAAGACGGTTGAACCTTCCATGTGATGCAGTAGACTCTGTATTTTGCTTGTTTTTGAAATACTGTTATACGTTTGATTGGTAGGCATTGTGGCCTTTTCTGAATTATCCGTATGTGTATAGGTAAAACTTCGTGCCTTTGAGTTTTAGGTTACTGTTGCCTTTGTGACTGTGACCTTTGTAGGCTCTTGTCTCACTCCCTACCATTCCATGTTAGCATAACTAATGTTTATCCCTTCAGCAGGAGGCCCAATCTCAAAAGCCAGTGCTGAACTGTGTATCTGCTTGGGAGCTTTGATGGGAGTCACAGCTCTCCTTGTGATATTTAGGACTGTGAATTGCTGGGTTGGCAATACAAACTTTTTCTGCTCTTACTAGCTGATATTTATAGGCATAATTACTACCAGTTTCTTAGGTTCTCGTTAGGTATTTTTGTTTCATTGCTGGTTTTAGATCTCCAGACTGAGATCTGAGTTTGTTGTACTAAATACAATCAGAGTTTATTGCAATAAATGGTGCTGCTGCATGTTATGATTGCTTTAGTCATTCAAAAATCTGGTTCCTTTCCTAAGTGACATGTTTTCTTGGTTCCCCACAACTCTTGTCTGTGGGATGGAGATGTCCTCACAGCAGACTTACGCCTAACAGTCTGTGCTCCTTGTCAGGCAGTTGAGTTGAATTTAGATGTAGGTTTTGGGAGGGATCTGGGGGTTGCCATCACCTTGTCCTCCTTAAAACAAAGCTCTAACTTACATCTAAATGTTAGCTATGGAAGCGGAGAAGGCGATACGGTTTGGTTCTTACCCATGGTCTCAGTCAAGCAGTGTCCAAGTAGCCTCTTGTTTCCAAAAGATGCTACAGACTTCTGTATGAGCCTCACTTACCTCCTGAGTCTGTCTAGATGTTTGATATTCTTTCTGTTAATGCAATGAACAGGACAGATAATGACTCTCGAGACTGTTACTTCTTGCTCCACAAAGTATTGCAGGTTTGTAGCCTTTTCAGCCATTTCAGTACTCTTTGAATTAACTACTCTTTGATTAAAAATAGGTAGAAACAATAAAATACTTCTAAAGATTACGTTTGCACTTATGGGGACCCGCTGGAAGAGCAACATGCGTGCTTTGTACAACCATAATTTTATATCCTTGATGATTAGGGCAGTGGAAGAATTATGAAGAGCAACTTTAATTCCAAAGCTAAAACATGAAAGAAAGTGCTGGGTGACTGGATGACTGTAATTATTTGGCAACCTTATAAATAGATAGCTCCTTTTTTGTTATTACTATTTTTTATTCCCTTCCTCTGAATGCTTCTAAGTTAGTGTCCTTGTGCATTGAAGTGTTGGCTGCTGAGCTAAATGGCCATCGAGGAAATTTGAAGTGTAGCATCTCATCAGCTCGGATCAGTTGTGAAACTGCAGAATGAGAACATAGGGAATCAAAGTCTGAATTTTTCTGATACATCTGAACATATTTTTCTTAAATTGAAAATTTCAGGAGAAGGATGAGGATAGCACTCTGATGTATTTGAATTCCATTTTTTTCTCCAAATGCAAATTATTCCTCCCCACGTTTCTGACACTGTAAACGTGTTACAGTTCCTTCATAACTGAAATTCTGAAATTTACATCTGGTGTATAAAGTGCTGCTGACCCCTCATTTTTCCAGCTTTGTGCACAATTTTATCTTTTCATATACTTCAGTTTCTGCTGCTGAATATTACCTGATCTTTATTTACTGCAGATTTTAAAATGTTCTTTCTTGGAGCTGAGCTTCATTTCCATCTGAGAAGATAAGTTTAAACTTATCACAAAATAGAAGGTTCAAAGAAGGTTCCTTGGCAGTTGGAGTCTTTTTTTAGTGCTGGTTTTGCGAGGAGGTATGGAGAGAAAACATCTAGCACACTTTGTTCTTTTGTTTTCCTTTCTGACATTGTGTGCTGGGAAAAATAATGTCTAGAGATTTGAGAATACGGAGTCATAGAAGGGCACATGTTTTTCTACCTTTTCTTGATAGTGTTTGCATACTGCCTAAAAGTGCACTTAGTCAACAGCGGAGGATGCTTTCACAAGGACGATCCTGTGCCAGGTGCCAATCATCCAGCCAGTAGGAGGAAGAAATTGTAATTGTCTTCTTACTTAAGTTGCTGGATTTTATCCCAACTTCTCTGAACTCTCTCAGCCAATAGAACTCTTGGCTGTTTTTTTTTCCAGTCAACGGATATTTAATTCTGGGGAGTTAGCAAATGTGCCCATTTAATCTAAGTAAAGCAGTAAGGTACAATCCTTCTTGTAAGGAATAAATTAGAGCAAATTATTCAGTGTTGGAGTAGCTTGAGCTGCATCCGACTGCATCTTTCATCAAAGACTGAAAGCTTTGCAGTTAATCAAAATGCAGGTAACATCTCCAAAACATAAAAAGCCGTCAGCAGGATCATGACACACAAATTCTACATCTGTGCAAGCAAATCTGATTTGGAGATCAGTATTCAAATGTGTACATGCTGCCGTGCATTTTACCACAAACCCCCAAACCAGAGTATGTGTATAAATATGTATTGTGTGTATATGCATAGTGCAGCCCTAACAGTCCTCTTGGGCCTCCTGCACTGAGAAACAACATCTGTTTTAATGTTTCTTCCCATCTCTGCCTACTTGTGATATTGCGTTGCTTTTTTTTTCTTCCTGCAGCTCTTTTATGCCAGATACCTGTGACAGCTTCTCAGCTGAGCTCTGGGCTGGCGTGTGATGCTACAGAGAGAGGATGGGGTGTTGTCTTCTGTCGGTAGAGCAGGAGGTTCCCTGTTGAAGGAGTTAATTGAAAGGCATGTTCTGCAGTAGGAGTCAGGCGTTGTCATCTGTCCTTTGCTACGTGACTTTCCTGTCGCATCCATCCGTCGCATGACCTCATACACAGGTCTAATTTTAGGAAAGAAGAAAAGAGATCTGAAAATTAATGTTACTGAGCAAACAGCAGTGTCATTATTATCATCTTTCTGTTCTTTTCAAATATGGCCTGTTTCTACTTTTCCTTTAATCCCTGGCTACTAAATCCTCTTGGTCACGTATTTTATTATTGTAGGGCTTTATCGTGTTTGACAGGTACTGTTTGATGGGACATCACTGATTTAACAGATCTTTGGCAGAGGAAACCTTTAAGTAAGGCACTGTGTCTGAAAAGCCATTAGAAAAAAAGCGGTATGTAGAAATACTCTGGCTGATTCCTGCTCTCAGCCCATTGTGCAGTCTGGATCTGACTTGAGAAATCTTCACATGTTTAGGGGAAGAAATTTTTGAATAATTTCACATTTCCATTAAAATAGTTTTTGTCACTGACATCAAGTCAGCCTTCCTCCTCCCTGTCACTTCACCTGTCTAATGCTGCTTGCCATTGTGTGTCAGTCTGACTGGAAACTGCTTCGTAAAGATTGGGAATTAGTTCTGTGTTGATGCTGTTCAAAAGGAGGAAAAACATGGCAACAACAAACTTTATACAGTTGCTTTTACTTCGTTCACGTGCCCAAATCTGTTACTTGAGCCGCATCTTTTCTTTCAGGATTGAAGCGGTGGGAGTGATCTTTTCTACCCTGTGACATTGCACTGCAAAACTTTTGGACTTGTCTTTTCTGCTCACAGTGGGAAAAAAAACGAGAAGTGACCATAACCTCGAATGGTTGGCATTTGGTGATTCGTTATGTGCAACCTATTGATTCAGAATCTGTTAGGAGAATAAGCCATGCACAATCCTGCTCATAAGTATTCAGTCCAAATACTGTTCTGTAAATATTAATCCCAAATCTTCTATAATTAATATAGCACCTAACAGTTCCTTATCTTATGTGCCATCGACAAAGATGGTAAACCAGCTTTTTTCTCTTTTTCTTGTGGATATGCTGGGGGGGGGAGGAAGAAGGGAAAGGGGAATTTCAGAAATGATGAGAGTAGCTTAGCAAAGGATGCAGGAAGAGGCTTTCAAATATTTTCTTTCTCTCTTTTAGAAAGTTCTATACGTAGTAGTAGTTACAGTTCTTTTGTGGCTTTGAAAACATGAGAGTACTTTGTTTTGTGTGACCCAGAGTTTGCTTAAATAAATTTATATTCCGGCAAACAAAGGAATCTGTAATAAAAACTGCTCTAAGCTCACTTGATGTTTCTATTCACTATTTGAAGGTTGACACAGTTTATGAAAGTCTTGAGGAGTAACCATGGGTTTATTGCCTTGAGTTTCCCTGAGGCAAAGCATTGTTTTTGCATTCCTATCAGCTGGTCAGAAAGAAGGATGCTTTTGGAGTTTCCATATGTTTTCAGTAGTCACTGACAGAAGGGAGCTGCGTTGTGAGCTGATAGCAGCAGCGCTATGGGATAGCAGACATACGGCTCAATTTCCTTCATGATGTCCTGAGTCTAGTGAGCAAAACTGAACAACTCCTGGATACGTTGAAACAATACTGCTGAAATTTGTCTAGCATTTTAAATCCTCCTCCATGTTTGTCTCTTCCTGTGTTTTTAGAATGTAACTGCAGTGCTCCCGAAGAAAAAGGAAATCTTTCTTGACAAATCAAATTGATTTTATTCTGTTTTTCTGTCTCCAAAAGATGCCTCTGTGAAAGTAATTTTAGAATTTTTCATTTTTCTTCTGGTTCCTACCTCTAAATCAGAATGCTCAGTTTGACATCATCGTCATTTCCGTGGCAACCAAATGAGCTCATATGAACACCGTGATGACTATGCAGCACCA
This sequence comes from Centrocercus urophasianus, assembly GCF_019232065.1. Classification (NCBI taxonomy): domain Eukaryota; kingdom Metazoa; phylum Chordata; class Aves; order Galliformes; family Phasianidae; genus Centrocercus; species Centrocercus urophasianus. The sequence goes on from NW_024884711.1 coordinate 24,059,340, forward strand.
GTAAATGTGGTGTTTTAATGAAACAGCTGTTACTTTATGCAAATGCCTGTAATAACAGAGAATCACTAAGGAGAAGCCAAATCATTCAAGCTAAAATCAGAATTGATTCTAATTAAAATGTATTAAAATGCTGGAAATGTTTCCCCAGGTTCTTAAGGAGATGAGAGGTTTTTAATTATTGTTGTCAGGTATCTTACAACTTTTCCAATTTTGTGAAGTTATTGTGAACTCTTTCATAGTTTTGGCTGAGTTCAGATCAGCCTGTAACTGCTTTACATAACTGAGTTAGGTCTTCATTGGGTTATCTGATATTTCCACCTGGGGGATTGGTTCCAAGTCCACGTTTTGGTAGCTTGAGCTTTCTGCTCAGGCTCTTACCAAGAATGAAGGTCGTGTTCCCACAGTGGCCTGTAGCTGCTGTGTCATCTGCTAATATTTAAACGGCAGGAATTTGTTTATTGCTAATGCTGAAGATAAGAATTGTAAAGGAAAGTATTAAGCTTCCTCTGCTCTGTAATTGCCCTGTGTTCAGGGATGTGAACTCGTAACTGAAAACTGAAGCCCGTGCAATGGGAGTTGGGCAAATGGTGACACAGCGCTTGCAGGAAGAGAGCGTATCTGCATGCTCATCTGTAGCACAGATATCATTAGATTGCAGGTGAAATCTGTAGGAGAGAAGAGAGAGCTTTTGTGATTTGAAGTCCAGATTCCCCATGTACAGAGGTTCAATTGTGTTTACCCATGAAAGGTGGGGGCAGCTGCTGTCATCCTTCCAGCTGTCATGGAGTGTGGGCGTGCTTTGCTGTGCTGGATGCTGTGCAGATAAGAAAGGGCAAAATTAAAGACCCCACGCTTTTCTTTTCCCCTTAAAAAAAAAACACAAAACAAAACAATTCATACTTAAAATAATTCGTATTTCAGTAGCACAGGGTTATTGTTTGTGCAAGTATCTGCTGAAATGCTGCTGCTATTTTTATTAGCACAGAGGAAGGGTTGCTGGCTGCAGGACTAAAGATTTTCTCTGAGTCCCATCATTTCTAGCCTTCAATAAGTTCGCTTCGTGCGTGTGATGCTGTTTCCATTATGCAGTTGTCTTTTGTTCTTTAAAGATTGTGCAGTTGGATCTATGCGTACATAGGGATTCATGCCCACTCCCACATCCTTCCCAGTTCTCCGAGCTACTGAGGTGTAGCATTTTGAATAGACTTGAATAGATGGATTTGATTATAAATAGGATCTTGGAAAGTGAACTTCTGTGTTCAAAGAAGAAAACACAACACTGAAACAAAATACATTTACCTGTCAGTTATTCCTACCTAACTCCTGTCACACAATTATTAGTCAAGACATGCAGTGCATAGGAACTTTTCTCTAGCTCAGTTCTTCCAGTTGCTTATTCATGAGTGTGGTGTCACAAATAAAGGCTGTTACTCTAGCAACACCCTGAGACAGACCTTTCCATAAGTTTATAGACACATCCATAGAACATTTTCTTATTTCTTTATAATTACAGAATTACTGGTTATCTTAAGCAGAGCATTTTGTGTTGAAACACCTCTAAGATGCTGCTGCCCACCGCAGATTTGTTTTCTTCAAAGGGCAGGAGGTTCTCACTTGTTGCTGTAAAACTGTTCTGCCTACTCACAGCATATCTTCCACCACACTGACAGTCCTGGAGAAAAACCTTTTTTAACACTGTTCAGGGAGTTTATGGTTAATGTTTCGTATTTCGTTTCTGCTTCTTGCAGGAACTAGTTTTGGTCTTGCTGTCATACTGGAGAATTTTGCTATCCTTTTGTTCTTTGGGTTAAGTAGCTCTGTCCCTGCTAGACATAAGCCTGAACTTCAGCTCTAGAAAGTGAATTGCTGGCACTGAGTTGACTGGTTTTGCAAGTTGCATGTGAGGGAGATGATGCCGTGAGTTTATGGTCAATGCACTGGTTGTGCAATAGCATTACTGTAAGCCAACACGCCCTGGGAGAATCAAAAGGTAACGTCTATATGAATTGCACTGAGGGAGCTACCAAAGTCATGTTAGCAGGTTGGTTTTTGTGGTATTTAGGTATGTCTTCATTTCTGAATGGTGTAAGAAAGCAAAAGAGAGAGCAAGGTAATAGTTTTAGCATCTATCATACCAACTGTCTGTTGTGGGCAAGAGGGTTATTTAGAAGGTTATTTTAGAAAAATGCCCATCAGTGGCTGAAAATGCCACTTGACTATTCTCATTTTGAAATAAGTGGTTGTTTTTATTAAAGAATCCCTAATATTTCTTATGTGTGATTATTGCATGTGTGGAAATTTGTCTCTAGTTTTTTAATGTTCATTGGCATATGTTAATAGCAAATAGTGTCTGTAATGAAGTAGCTTGTTTATGGATCTTTAGGTAACAATATTGAAGATCATCTGGGTAAAATTATGTTGTAGAGTAGATATGGGACCATTGGAAATACTGCTTTGAGAAATAAAATGAACTGATGTAGTTAGAGGAGCATAGCTCTTTGTGATAGGTGGCAAAAGTGATGGAAGGGCTGAGCTTCTTCTTTTAGTAACCTGGACATGGAAAGCAGATTTATTTCTTCACAAAGAGTTGATTTTTCAGGTTCAGTTTTTCACTGTAGTTGCAGTGTTTTGCATTGAATTCTAAGGATTGCCACAATTGCATCTTAGTCCTAGTCCAGAGGCTGACTGCCTACTAACAGATGAGTTTGTTCCTAACTCGGATACTATCTTCTAGTATGTTCATTAAGTTTGTAGTGGGTAGCACTGTTTGCAGTGTGGTGCTTTTTCCCCTTGCTAAACAGCTTTGGTGTGCAATGACAGTGCCTAGCTATTTTTACTTCAATGTTGGGCTAGCAGTAGCCCTTGTGCTTTTCAAGCCTTTAAGTAACAAAGCTATAGGACTATAGTGTCTAAATGTCTTTTTATGTAGAAAGAATTTCCTATTTTTGCAAATACATCAGTTTTCTTTAAGGTAGATACTACTTCCACCTCTTTGCTGTACCTATTTAGAAGTGTTTGACAAACTGATAAATCATCTATTTTCAGGATGACAGGCATTTTTTGGTGTGTATGTAGTTCATAACTGTGTTGGTCCCCTGATCAGTCTGTATGCAAGAATACCGCTGTTTATTGGGAATGTCCTTGTGCGAGAATCAGCTTATGAACAAGCCAGCTGCATTTGCCTTGGGGCTTTCAAAGTAGGATCAAAGATATCAGGTAATTGCCCAATAAAGTAGATCTCTTAGCTTTGATGCGCGTGGGGGAAGCGAGGCTTCCACTTACCGTGGTGCAGAAACTGGACTGGGAATTGTCCAGAGATTTGTAATTGTGACAGGCTGAAGATGAATTACGGTAGTTTGTCTTGAGGTTTGCCATCTCCATCAGTTAGCATATATTTTTTTTTTGCTTCTCTGTAATGGGAGGTAGGCTCTGCACAGTTCTAGTTTCAGCAGTGTTTATTCTGTAGCTCTGCATACTAAATCAGCGTGTAGAATCCAAGAAGATTTTGTTGATTAGCATTAATAGCATTTCTCTTCCTCAGCTTGATGCTCAAGCTCTTAGGTGTTACTAGACAAAGGGATATGGTAACTGATGTGTGCATTGGTTACACTTCTTACACTCTGCAAAATGTGATTGTAAGCTCAGTGTGTGCAATTCTGAGGATGAAAGATGTTTTTAGTAACCTGGACATGAAAACAGATTTATTTTCTCACAAAGAGTTGATTTTCAGGTTCAGTTTTTCACTGTAGTTGCAGTACCTTGCGTTGAATTGTAATTCTCAAGGCTGACCATGCTTTGACTCATTGGATTGAATATAATAGATGTACCTGCTTGGTAGTTATCAGCTGCCTTTAGGTAGATATTCCAAATGCTGTCTAGTTGTATTTTCACAGTCAAGACCTTTTGCTTGGATTCTGTGCAGAAGGAACAACAGTGCTATTATTGAGGTGAGAATATGCAGAAACATGCTGGGCTAATGGGAAAGGATGACTGAGGCAGCTGAAATAGAGAATGGTGTCCTGACAGATGGTGCAGAAGCTGCTGCTTGTGATGCTGTATGGTGACGGAGAGTTGACCAAGGAGGGTAGAAAAATTTTTGTATTTGTGTTAACGTTAGCATAAATATGGAAAAAAAGGGTTATTCCTGTCTGCATAAGCACGTTTGTTGTATCAAAACTCAAACCTGAGTGTTGTTGTACCGTAGTACACATTGTTCATGGAGTTCTGATGTCTGTTCATACTTGGCCAGTCGCTGCATCTTACCTCATTTCCAACATCCCGCTTACTCATCTAAACAAGAACTTAAGTCAAACCCTGGCTTGATCTTCTTTGGAGTTGTACGTTTTGAGCACATCTGTAGACTTTCAACCAGAGGAAACATTACAGTCATCTGCTCTGACCTCTTACATAAGCTGGGCCATGTGCGTTCGAGTCTTAGGTGGACTCAACAGCTCATATTAAAGTAAAGAACATCTCTAGAAGACTTTCAGTGGTGCCAAGTACATTGCTATCTGCAGTCACATTTAAGTAGGGATGTACTTTAAAAAATACTCCTCATTTCAACATCATGTCATTCAAGTTTGTGACTACTTGTTAGGCCTTTCTTCAGACATAAACATTCTTATAGATAGTGTGCTCTAGAATTAAATGCCCTGAGCTCCCCAGTTCTGTTCTTGAAGGACTGATCACCTGTGTCGTATCAACTCGGAGTTAGGGATTTTTAAAAGTAATGAGGTAGAGCGGAGCATCTTTACCTCCCTCAACTTTTTCCTTTGCACTTGAGCTGTTCTGAGGTTAAACTGTGGGAAAGAAAGCTATATCTCAAATTTCAAGATCTTCGGGCTTGCTCTAATAAACTTCAAGATCTTTGGACTTGTGAATCACTATAATATTATAGAAAGTTTATTAGAACAAGTGTTCGTATTCCTGGATCCCCATAACCGTTACTTTTTTACATCCAGGCAGTGGCCATTAAAGTGATCTTTACTGTAGCGCTGGGAAGTTCCAATGCTTGTATGTTTACCATCATGTTAATGCTGTATTGGCATTAACTCTGATTTTCCAGCTGCCCTTTATCTTGTTCTTGTTTCATGAAGCACAGTCCTTCTGTACCTTCTGATATGATATGCCATCTGACAACTTGCTCCTTCTGTCTTGTGCAACAAATATATCAACAGAATTGATTGGAAACGATGTATTTTAATCGATTCCCACTGGATTCTGTTTTCTTGCACTGTTTCACAATTACATTTTTGTGGGAATACTCTGTTTTCATTTGTTGTTAGAGGTGGAAGTGAGACCAAAAGTACAAATCAGTGTAAATCAAGTGCAAGGAGAAAAGAGCTCGGCTGCAGAAAATGGGCTAAATTAACATCAGGGTGCAAAGGAATCTAAGGATATGAACAGCTCCAGCGTGGAGATCAACTTGTGTGCTACTGGCCCTCATGTAAAGAGCTTTCTGTTCTCTGTGCACCCTCTGTTGCTTTGCTGAACGGTATTGCAAATGGGAAGACCTAGGAGAAAAATGGCACCAGGGCTCTAAGTGTGTCTGTGTCTCAGGTTTCCTAAGATTGTTGTTGGTTTCAGTGAGATCAAACAAAGATTAATGGATGTATAGCTATCAGCGTGTACCTTTTTTCTTTGTTCTATTAATTCCTGGTTTCTTTATGTGCAGATTTCTGAGATAGTATAAAATTTAAACTTTGATACAGATGAATTGTGATCCTAATAGTATTTTTAATGGATGTAGATGGTTGAGGCATGTTTTATTTGCCCATATAATGGTAAGATTCTGTGCTGCAGTATATAAATGTTTTTTTTTTCACTTCAAGAAGTTCTCAGCTACTCATGGGGTTAAAGTAAATTTCTGCTTACTACACAAGGATTACATTTAGAACAGCTTGTGCCGTGGAAAATATGGATTTTTAGATTCCAACTTCACCATTATACTTTGATTTTTTGCAACTACCTCCACACAGATTTCTGTGCAAACACAGAATCAGGTGTCCAGCTGTGGACTTTAACCTGAGTCCTAGTGTTACCTCAGGTGCATTTTTTTTTTTCCTTTTTTTATGTTATTATGTTGTAGACTACTTTTTACCCCTTAGATGTTTTGTGCAGTAGTCTAGTGTGATACTAGAAATGCACTTGCAGTCTACCTCATACATCCACCATTACAGTTTAGTATTGTTTTGGAGAACCAAGAAAGTGGGTAGGTGTGTTTTACTGATAAGTTGTATGATGCTTAATTGTTAGGTGAGGATAACAATCTATGTCTTGCCCTTTTGCTGTTTGTTCCTTATTAAAGAGACATTTTCAAAGTTTTCGAATATTCAGGTGCTTTCACAGTAATTTTTTTCTTGGATTACAAATAGATCAGTGTGCTGAATTGACTGTCAGGAATGGGAAACTATACCAGGCATAGACAAAAGGGATCAGTCCACTTAATGCCAAATTGAGCAAATGGGTGGCATGGTATGTAAGCAAAGAAAATGCTGTTGGCCAAAGTGAATATATAATATTCTTTAGTTCAGTGTTTTTTTTTGTGGAGGAAAAAAACCACAACAGCAAAACCTTTCTAATTATTTTGTGTCTGTGATGATACGTGTAGCTTAGATTTTAGTTATAAGTGGCTGGTTGTTTAGTCTGCAGAAAAATCTAGATCCTGTGCTGGCTTTACCATGTCCAAAGCTATACAGTAAGTTTAAATACTTTAAAGCGTTGCAAATACGAGGTAGAAATACCAATAAACCAAATGCTTACATTGGAATTTGGTCTTTTAGGAAGCTGCATTCTTGGACAAGTTTGTAAGTCTGAGTATTTCATTCCTGTCATCTATCAGCTGGGGGCTGCATTTGGTACTCTGAAATCCTTAGATGAAAAATGCTGGAAGTATAAAAATCTATATGGTGAAGGTGGTAAATGCCGAATCCCAACAGAGAAGGATGCTGAACAGATTTCATGCTTGAATATCTGTATGACTTACTATGGTGTGCTTGTTTAAGAACTGCAGGGTTGTATAAAGGAAGCAGTTAGAACAAAAATGTTGATTAACTTAGTATAAATGTGGAAAGTAAAATAAATATGACCATCTAAAGCAGTACCTAATTTATTAAAGGTGAACAGTTGTTTTCATCTCTCATTCTGCCATTTGAATTCTTTCTTTTTAATGACACTTTGACATCTTTTTTATAAATTATGGATATTAATATAACTGTGTTTACTTGTAGGTGGCTCTAACCAAGAGAGCTGATCCAGCTGAGTTGAAAACAATATTTTTGAAGGTATGTATAAAGTAAATATTTTACTCTTTCTGCTTAAATTTTTCATATCTTTTGCTCCTTTATTGCAGCATACAACTCTTGATAGTTTTTCCAACCATTAATCATTCACTGTATTATTACCATGTTAGACTTAAATACCATTATCAGAATTGAACAATGCTCACCAAGAAGTCAGATACATTCCTGAGTGATTATTGTATTGACTCAGATGAGGTATTACTATCTTAGAGAAAAAAAACCCCACATTGTTCAGAGAATGGGGTGGGAGTTTCAGTATTGTTCCTACACATGGTAAAATGTTAGTGCAGACACCTTGCTGTTAGACCATTTGGTAAACTTTCTTCTCCCATCCTTGCTGTCTTCCTTCCATCAGGGTTATTCCTGCTTCTTTAATTTGAAGAACTGTTGGGAATATCACCTTTTGAAATGGTGGATATACTTATTATTTAATTTAAATTCCTTTTGAGTTGAGTTGACCTGTTATAAATCACTTGTGCATTTGCTTTGTCTGCTTGGAGAAGTGTTTTACAGTGTTTTGCTGGTATGTGGCTTTCTTTGGCCTATTACCTAAATGTAAAGAAATCTTACCAAACCTTCTAAGATTTTATTACTACAGTGTCTGAACTAAATTGGTATTCTGATATAAAAAAAAGAAGACTAAAATCGGGTTAAAAATCATAGAACCATAGAATAGTTTGAGTTGGAAGGGACGTTAAAGATCACCTAGTTCCAATCCTCCTGGTGTGGGTAGGGCTACCAGCCACTAAATTAATATTTAGTGAGGTAAGTCCCGCAGTGCTACAGGGAGCCTCTTGTATCTGAATTATTTTTATGAAGGAGGTGAGTGCCTAAGGGAGCTAAATCCTTTCTAAGTTCCACCCTCCTCCTTCCGTCTCTCTGTTGTTCCCCAGACTCCCTGCACTTCTTGGCATATTTTCCATTGGCCCTTGTGATCTATTATTAACAATGTGTGTAGGTGTCTCTATGTATATAGTCAGTATTTATAGTTTTATCATATACTGTCAGTATTTAAAGCTCTGAAATGAGAATTGCAGTTGTGAAAGCTGAGATTTAACTTACTAAGCCCTGGAACTGCTATCTGTCAGGAGACTGAAAAGACTCTCGAAAAAGAATGGGATTTTCATAGGTCAGTGCTTGAAGAGCAAGACTAAGGCAACCCAAAATGCAGATGGAATAGACTTCTAGCTCAGGAAGATGGTAGTGCAGAAATAGTGCTGCTTGCTGAGGGGAAAAAAGAATGAATGAGTGCAGTATGTTGAGCGTGGTAAGCCATGGCCGGTGTTAATTAAACTGTTTCAGATGAATGGTGGGGTCAGTATAGTTGCTTCTGCAAACTATGAGGCTTTCACTTATAAAATAACTTGACGTCCATTTTTCTTTCTTCAATAAAGAGTTAAAAAAAAAAAAAAAAAAACGATTCCCAAATAGAAATGGTACCCGCTGTGTAGAAATTTATATGTGGCTAGCAATATAATACAGCTGATATAATACAGCTGATTACAATGAACTTTTAGCATTTTTAATACATCAAAACCCCTGTAAAGTGTTTGCAGATCTTATTAAAGGTGGAGTTGAACTGGTTAATACTTGAGTATCTAAAAAGTATGGAAATAAGTTACCAAAAGCCATTAAGTACTATTGTATAATATCAAATTCTCTGTGGGTATAATTGCCAAAGTGGGGAAAAATACAATGTAAAGAACCATTTCCTAATGCCTCTCCTCCAAAACCAATAGAATTGATGTTTTTCTCTTTTTGTTATGATAATTTCCAACAGTAAGTCTACTCTTTCTAAGTCTTCTACCATAACCCCTAAGAGATTAGATTTTAGTCAAAGTGATCAAGCTGACATTTTCCAAGGTCATTTTCTATATGTAGTATAGAGTACGTGATTGGATTTCAAATACATTTGAGTAAATCACAATGACAAGAAACAGGGGGACACTGAAACCTTGTGCTGTTTTCTGTTATTGAGTGCCCTAGCAGGGGGTTAGCCTGGAAGAAAAAAATGAAATATAGAAGCATAGACTGTCTGACTTATTTGATTTGTTTCTCAATAGCAGCTGTGTTAAAAGTTTTTGAGGCTGGGTTTCTGAAAGATTCTGTCTCCCTGCAAATGATTACATTGAAATCAATTGATCTGCTAGTTCTTATAAAAGTATACAATTGAAAATTCCTTGCAGTCTATCAACTAGAAAGCTTGCGATAGAAACAGTGTCTATTGAAACACGAGTCCGTAAATGCTAACCGATATATAGATGCCAAAGCAAGTTATGTGTTGTTTGGGCTTGCTTCCCTGAAGTCTGAATCCTTGAAGATATTGTTGTACCTGAAGACTGTATTTATACAGCACTAGAAGAAAATAATCTACTTACTGTTACACTTTGGCATCCCTCTGAGAGTGATATGCCTACTGCAGCTATACCGTACTCTGCAGGCACCAGTGCAGCTCTGAAATGAAAACTGGCAGTTCCTGCCCTTAGCAAAGGCTCAGGAACAAACATGAAACAAAACATGTCTTTGAAGTGTGCTACAAAATATCAATAGGCTTCTAATTTAGTTAGAAGTATCATCAGTATGGATAATGCTCTGTGGGCAGCTTCAACAATGGTTTATTATCCTATCTTAAAAATGCTAAAGGAATGAGCAAGTTCCTTTGCTGCTCTTGGTGCTTGTTCACTGTCCTGGGAAAAGTATTTAGGGTTGATTGGAAGTTTACCCTTCGGCCGAAAATGAGGGCTTCAAAATTTGAGGGCTGAAAAAGGAATCAGGGTAAAGGTGATGCAAAAGGCAGTGTTATTTATTTATTCATTATTTTCAAAATAATTTAATATCAAGAAAAAGCAATATGTAATTTGTTCCTGGAAGCGTATCTTGGGAGCAAATACACTTAGGTATGCATATTGAGTGCTGTTTCTGGAGTAGAATGCCAGTATAGCATAGGCTACTATATATTACAGGTGTGTGGTGAGGTCTTGGACCCCTCTTCTTATTTCTGCGTAGTGCTAAACTGCGATGTCCAAGTTCTTGCTTTTTCTTAGTTTCCTGCTAACTGCTGCTCTCTGACTCCTTCAGTTCAGCCGTGGAGGAATAGCTGTAGGTTCTCCTTCACTTAGGGGCCACCTGCAGCTGAATCCTCTGCGCTGGAGTTGCTCCAAGATAGCACCCCCACGTGGATGCTCCTGTGGGATCGTTTACTCTATGAGCACAACAAAGTTGTTTCTTGGCTGTAAACCCATCTTGTGCCAAAGTAGAGGTGCTACACAGAGTCATTCTAGATAAATATAATACTCTGGAGTATTCCATAACTGTTAAAGCTGCAGTGGTCTGAAGTGCCATATACATATTTGCAAATGCACGTGTGCTTCTTATTGTACTTCAAAACAAAAAATGTAGAGAATTGCTGTTGTAATGAGCAAACAATCATGTATCTGCCACTATTCTGCCTAGGGAGCCAAGCCTTCAGCTGTTTGAGTACTTGCTGCTTACTCTGTTTCACTGTAGGTTTTAATTTCTTCAGAGCAGATCTGTCCTTACCTGCAGTAAGCGTGGTCCAGGTTACAAGCTATGGGTTGGGAATAATGCCTGTGCAGTGAGAACCTGGAGAAAGATGCGGTTGTGACACTAAATACTGCATTCATTTGACAGTATGCGAGTGTGGAGAAGAATGGGGAATTCTTCATGTCTCCTAATGACTTTGTCACACGGTACCTGAAGATAATTGGGGATGGTTTGCCAAATGCAAACACTGTTCAGCTCCTTGCAGGTGTGGTGGATCAGACAAAAGATGGGTAAGTTTTCTGGTGTTTTTTTCTTTTCTCCTTTTTTTTTTTTTTTTTTTCTTTCTTTCATTGTTGTTCATTTAAAAAACACAAAGCCATTCCTTTGAAAACAAGGCTGGTGATTATTTTGGTTTGGTTTGGATTTTTGTTTGTGGGTTGATTTTTTTTATTTTTTTATTTTTTTTTTTTTATTTTTTTTTTTTTTGTTTGTTTGTTTTTTTTTTTGTTTTGCCTGCAAATATATAATGGAATTACAGTATCTTTTAAGTGGAAAGAGTAGAAACAATGTTTTGGACTTCATGCAGCATTTAGCTGAGCAAACCATTTTCTCTCTACTATGTATTTTTAACTCATTGAACCTTTCATGTTTGTTGGCTGGCTCCTCTAAGTCTTGTTTCCATTTCCTTCCACGAGTCTTTCTGTCTCTGTTTACACTATGTATTTGTCACAAACACATTCAAATAGCAATCCAAAATAAGTTTAGATCATGTAGGAAGAAAGAGTACAAAAAAGTGCCTCTCCTTAAATTTGTTGCAGCATTAATAAAAGTTTTTTTCCATTTTCCCTCAAGAGGGAGGAAGAGCAACAGAGGTATTTAGAGAGCCACTCCTCAGTCCTGGGAAGACAGCAGTGAGGTTGGTGGCACATGGTTTGCATTTGGAAGGCTGACTCTGCCAATAGGCAAGACTAGCTACCCCTCTATCTTCCTCCCCACTTTTTTAATGAAATCCTTGCTTTTGCTTCTGGTACTTGCCCAGGCAAGCTGTCTCTTCACCCATATGAATGTGTATTTTGAACACTGCCTTAAACGTATCTTTAAAGAAGAAACTTCAAAATAATTAGCTGTGGACTTAAAGTCTGTAGTTGTGGCATTTTTAGAAACCAGAAAACTTCAGGCATGAGTCACATCAGTGATTACAGAGAGTAAAATGTGAGATAAATAACGTATGACTAGAAAATGCAGGCTTAGAGAACAGATGCATGTATAACTTAGGGCTTTGGTGATAGTTTTTTCTCTTTCCTGTTTAGGCAGCGTCAGGTATCTGGCAGCTAGGTTCCTTTAACTTTGTAGGCAAGTTAATGTAATGACTGTTATCCCTGATAAAAGAATTCTGTAAGAAATCACCTTGGTTATATTGGCATAACGGGAGCAAGAAGATGGTAATTCAGATTGTGTTTGTCTGAAAACGTTAAACATTTCTCAGATTTCTTCCTTTGGTTTGATGACTGTAAAACTGCATTTTCTGGCTTGCACACATTCAGATCCATTTTGTAATAAGAAGCCTGTGAGTATAATCTCTATCTTCATTTGGACCTCCCTTACAAGCAGAAGCTGATGTCAGAGGGAGCAAAATAGAAAACTGTAGCGTATGTGAACTTGTTGATGGATTGGGATTTTGTAACTTGGTGTGATCTTGCAGGAGTTGGGCATTTTTGCAGTACCATGTTGAAGCTTCTAATTGCTCCTTTCTGCCACAGGTAAGAATTGTTTCTGCAGGCCAGGCTGCAGTGATAGCTGGCTGCGTGTTCGTATCGTGACTTTGGAGATTCTTTTTTAGTATTCAGGTTGTCTTGTTTAGCTGCTGTACTTTTGTGTAAAAAAGTGGAGAAAGTTCAGAAGGCGATTAGTGTTCATCTCGCTGATCTGGCCCTGTAGCATTTTTTGCCATGTGACCAGGCATTTGTATCTTTTGCTGGTGGCACATGAAGTAATTCTTAGAGTGATCATCTGAAGCAGGGGCACTTGTTTCTTATTGCTGGAATGAAATCCCCTCAGAACGGCAACAAGACCTGTTGGCCTTCTCTTGCTGAATGCTTTCCAGCTTGGCAGTCCAGAGGTTCTGGTTTTAAAGCAGAGCAAAAAACCGCTTTTGTTTGTTCTCATTTTACTGGGCTTGTCGGTGTTTTAGAGATGATGATAAGGTCATGAAAGTCTACTCAATAATCTGTGTCGATTCTTGGTAGAAAAAAAAGGAGACTTGCAAAAGCAGTGGCAAGTGAATTTTGTTCTACTGCTATGTTATTTCTAGAAAGATATGTGCTTCTAGAAATTGGATCTTTGCTTCTGTTCTAAAGAAGCATCTGTTCTTCAGATTGGTGAACGCAACCCCCAGCAGAATCTGAGCCCAGAATCACCAGGGTTGTTCCTACCTACGTATCTAAAATGCTTTTTAATTTCTTTTAGTTCTACTGAGATGTAGTGTATAGATACCAAGTGTAGTCAGTGAGAAATACTGAAATCTGGAACTGATAAAGGTGACAGGCAGACGGCATGAGAGCTGCTGACTCATTAGCAGAGCTAATAGACGTGCAGGGGGATGCTTAGCCCCTTGAAGAATTGAAGAAATCCATGGTGTGAACTGTGGATATAAAAATGAACTTTTCTTATACTTAGCATATTTTTAGCAGTTAGTAGGTACTGTAAATTCTGTGGCATTGGAGTAGAACAGAGTAGGTAGATGAAGTGGGCACAACATTGGTATTTGCTTCTTGTGGTTTTTTGGGGGTTTTTTTTGTTGTTTTTCTTTGCAGGGACCTGAACTAGAATGAGAAAATCGCAAGCAGAGAATGTGCAGATGTTTTTTACATGCAATCTCACTGTGGTTGCCATGGACAAAATCTCTTATGTAGCTCCAGCACAATTCCTGCACTGGCAAAAAATTAAAGAGTTTCACAGAAATTGCTGTTGGTGTGACAAAGATGTAAGACCTATAAAGGCAGACTCTGACATTCTGTGAATATCTGTTGCCATGGGAGCAAGTTTTGTCTCCATCTAAGAGTGCAGAAATATTTGCAGGTGGGCTTATCTTCTTGCCTTTTACTGGGGTGTCTTTTAAGGTTTTCCTTAAGGAAAGGAAGTGCTTTTCTTGCTGATGGCTGGAGAAGCATTTCAAAGCAGTGGGTCAGTAATCACACAGATTTTTAAAGAGCCATTTATCACGTGGCTGTAGGTTGTATGAAACAGATTTAAGAGCCTTGACTGGTTCATAGTCTTAAGTTTCTCATTCCTACTTAAAAAAAAAAAAAAAAAAAAAAGCTTAATTAAGATTCATCTGGGCCTTAAAGTTACCTGAAATACTGTGGCTTTATCAAGGCCTATCAGCATCAGGTGAGCCATTTGCCATCTTGCCTACTGTATGTATTGGTTTTCTATCTTTTGTTGTACTTCTAAACATCTGTCTAACAAAATAAGTATTTACTCCTTATCTCTGTTTGGACTGTACTAACACTTTACTGAGAAATACTCTGTGCTTTATTTTTAGAAAGGACAAACTATTCAAAAGTAACACTTGGAAATACCAGCATTTACCGTTATTATTGGATATAAATTTATCCCCTAATGCACCCATTTATGCTGTACTTAGTTTACCCAGGTTGCAGCATAAAATAATAGGTGTAGCTTCAATTTGTGTCCTATTATGTTATCATGTTCGCATTGCTGATGCAGTAGAAATATATGCATTGATTTCTGAAGAAATCTCATCACTGCATTTGTATGTATTAGAGCAGTAGGTCATGTTTTGTTGTTGTTGTTTTTTTTTTTCTTGGTATGGCTGCATGTGGACTTCCTCTGGTAGAAATGCATTACATCTGTGTAGTGTCCAGATACTGTGGGCATGAGCACCAAAACAAGTTTGGGAGAAAGGAGAGAGTAGTATATAGCAGTGATGTCACACCAAACACGTCTGTTGTGTTTGGCACGTTGCTCTCATCTGTGGATAAGTTCTAAAACATCAGTGTTTCAGTCTTCACGAGTAAACATTGCAGTCTTGGCACTGTTAATGAGAGCATGAAGGTGAAGAAAGACTTGACTGGTTGGGTAGGATATCTCCAGTGCTGAAGTAAAAATTTGGGAAACAGTTTGGCTTCCTCTCTTTGCACTGTTAAAATTACTAGGCTTTTCTCTGCTTTTGTAACATAAATGAGCACTTGTTTATGTAGGTAAAATAACTCCTAAGTAGTATATTGAAGTCCAAGTTAATATGTGCTGTTTAATGACACCTAATGGTATTCAGTGAAGGGTTATGCTAAACCCAAAAGGGTGATGCTAAACCAGAGAGAAAATGTGTTACCCAGGCAACTACCCTTGTGCAGTATAGAGAAGTGAGCATATGGCTATGTAGTACACATTATTTCAGCATCTTTAAGCATTAAGAATCACACATGAAATTGACTGTGAAAAATTACTGCTCAGTTACTGTATTGTATGGTCATAATAGAAGTAAATGAATACGTCATTGTTGTTAGAATAGATCTGTTGGGAATCACTAGCAGGCTAGTCTACTTACAGAGCAAAAATACAATAAGAAGAAAATAGCTGGTTTAATTAACACGTAAAAATTGGGTTAATTTGAATTCAGCTGGCGCAGCAGATATTAATGTCTCTTCTTTAATAGTGGGGCAAGAACCACGCAATTTGTACACTTTTAATCTTCCTAGGGCTATGAGTAATTGCTTTTAAAAAATGAATATGAGGTTATTCTCATCATCTCTCCCTGACTTATTAGAGGGGGCTTATTACTTGAAAGAGCTGACAAAGAATGCTTCTAACAGTATAAAACCTTGTAGCTGTGTTAACGCTTGGAGTTAATCAGTTCCAGGTGTAACAGCATAGAATATGCTCTGTTGGGATTCTGCTGGGAAAGGTACTGTGTTTCAGTGTTGTGATCACTGTGTGTGCTGGGATCTGTTAGTAAGGACATACGTTGGTTGTTGTTTCACACAGAAAGCAGCTTTATCAAATTGATGTTGGCAGGTACTTTACATTCTAAACAATCCTTTTCTAGAGTCTTGTTGCCTGCTATTTTGTTCATAATCTTTGGGACAGAAGCACTCAGTTCTTTGTTTACTGTTGTGGAAGTTGTCAGGTATGTAACAAATAATAACGGATAATAAGGAGCTTTTATAACCTCCAAGTTTCATAGTAGCAGCGAATGTGTGTAAATGCAAAATGTGTAGGTTGTGATGTATAGGATTAAATTTGAATGAAAAATTACTTCTTTTTTTTTTCTTCTTTTTTTTTTTTTCCCAATCCCTTTGGCTCTGGGGGAGGTGGAAGTTTTTTGCCATTTGAAGATTGTCTGCATGACTTAGCAACCTGCCTGTGTGATGACGTGCACTTATGTAGCAAGTCATTGGCTTCTTTGCCGATAAAATTTAAGGCATGCTTATATGTGTGCTGTCATCATTAGTTGTGAATGTAGTATTAAGAAAACCTGAGGAGGTTTCTTCTTTATTGTTCTTGCTGCATAATGATCCACGGTGACAACTTCCCAAAGTTAATTATTTGTTAGAATATTTCTGACTCTGTTTCTTTTGCTCCTGTTTGGTGTCTGTATGTTGAGGGGGGTAAAGTAGAACAGCTTTTTTGACCATTTCTTAATCATGCTTTTTTTAATAGTACCTACTTGATAGTATTCATCTTTTCATATTTTCCTGTTCTTCATGGAAATCAGCTTTTGTTACCCTGTGGATATGTGGCTGCTGACAGCAAGCACACTGCTCTGTGACTTAAAAGAATAATTCCCTTAAGACAGGGTGGCTGGAAATCGCAGTACAGTCATGGGTCAGGATGACTCAGTGGGATGGATGTCTTTTCCAGCCTCTTCAAACACTTTGTTCTTCCCTGTTATTGCATACTGAGTGGAAGTTCTCATTGAACCAGCTGCAGTATCATTTTGGGTAGAAGTCCCAAGGCTACAGTTAGTTTCTAAAGAATAATAGTAAAAATTTTGTTCTTTTTCTTATGTGAGTTTCTCATTGTTATGTGGAATTCTGTGCATCTCAGAAATAAGTCTTCATCCCCAAGATGCAGCCATGTGAAGCCACTAAAGCTACACACTTGCTACGCTGCCATAGAACTGCACAAAGAGAGGGCGACCTTCAACATCTCAGACTGCCAGCAGGCCCTGCAGCCACACATTTGAAGATGGTTTTAAACTGTGCAACCTAATCATTAAAAAAGTAGCAAAGCAGGAGGATGGTTAGCCTTTGTCCCTTTAAGAAAAGGAGTTTGAGCTCCGTTTAAACTCCTGGGTGTAACCCGGAGAAATAGGAACTGCTCAAGGCCTTTGCTGTATCAAGTCTTCTGCTGGAAACAATGCCAAGTTGTCTAATTATATATTTCTAGTTATTAACAATCTTAAGGAAAGGCACCTCTGCTTTTATCTGCTCTGCTAATGCACTTGCTTATTGGGAACCTGGCTATGATGATGAATTTGAATAAAGTGCTCTTGGGCAGAGGAAGAATGTGCAGACTGCTGCTTGAAGATCTGTGACTCAACTTGCAGTACTTGAGGGCTGTGAGAGGTGATTAATAAGTTAGTTAACATAACATATTCAGATCAGCTCCTTGAGAAGCGAGTGGCAGTGTGTAGGTCTTGAATGGATTTGCCTTTGGAAAGCCTGAAGTACTGAATCTGAAGGGAGGTTGTTCAAATCTTGCCCATGAAATGCGGTGGACTCCCAGGAGGGCAGTTCAGTTGGACATGAAGGCTGTGGCCCATTGCCATATGGAGCACATGGGCTTATTTTTGTTCTGTTGTGACTTGCAAAGCACAGAAATTGCTTGTTGACCAATTTGTTTCCATCTAGTAATGTTAGGGCTGCAAACAGTGTTGGTATTGGGGCATTTTAGGATAAGTTTTAATCCTTGTTGATGACAATTTCTATGTATTCTCATTGTGATCTTAATTCTTTTGCGTAATCTATATTACGTTGCATTTCAGGTCTCTGCAAGCAAGTTGTTTCATAGCTCTTGCTTTTTCCTTCCTCCTTTAGGTTGATATCCTTCCAAGAGTTTGTGGCATTTGAATCAGTCCTGTGTGCTCCAGATGCGTTGTTCATAGTAGCCTTTCAGCTATTTGACAAGACTGGCAAAGGAGAAGTTACTTTTGGTAAGAATGGTCTTAAATGTGCACTCTCAATTTAGAAATTCCTACTTATGTCAAACTGTTTAACCTTCTGTTACCATAGGAAACACAGCAATTGGTAATAGAACTATCCTTGTGCCAAGTAGGATTCTGGCTGAATTTCTATAAATCGCATCCATGTGTATATTACAAATTCAAGGTCGTGGTCTTCTTCATGGTTTTCTCTAGAGAACTGGTCACTTCTTCTTTTCCCCAGCATGCTTGTGCATGTCTTCAGAACAACAGTGAGAGGTGGCTATAGGAAATGATTGTAAAACCACAAAGAAGTTGCCAGAGGACATGGGTGAATGTTGAGTCTGAAATTACTGTGAATTATTTTTTGTTTAAATTGGCTGTGTTGCAAGCTGTCTTCCTCTTAAGGCTTAAAACTTTCATCTGTGAGACTTTTCAGTAATAAATGCATTGCTACCCCACAGGAAACTCAGCTATGCATTGGAGGTGTGGTATTTGCACAGACAATGTGACATATACTTAGGCCAGTGTAAAATATGAGTAAGAGGCTGTTTATTTTAGACACCACAGAGAAGTTTCTGATATCTGCAGAAGTATCTGCCGCCTCCTAGGAGGAAGGATGGTGCTGTCTGGAAGAAATATTAAAAAATAGTGTTCTTAAATAACTTCAGGTATTGAACTGCTTTTCAGAAAGTATGGAAGACATTTTTGACCCTAAATACTTACGTTGGATAAAATTTCTACTTCTTATCTGTTACATTTGGACAGAGTTATCCATCTGCCTTAGGTTTGTTGAATTGTTTATTAAACAGCTTGAAATAAAAGGTAGCTGGATGATGGTGACTCTTGTCTTTCCCATCTTCCCCTGTATGGTTCACATGCCCTTTGTCTTTTGCAGGTATTGCCCCACATATACCTAGTTAAAAAAAAAAATGAAGAAAAAAACAATTGCATATTCTCAGATCATTTAAACTGATAAGATCTACTACTGTTCCTTGAAGCATCATTTTCTTCCTTCTACCATCTCCAAAAATCTACATTTGAAGTTGTGGCCGTTGAAAAGACTTGATGTCTTTTCTTGTGTCTGTTTTGATTTTTCATTATTTTGATTTTTTGTTGAGTTAGTTGAAGCTGTGTGTTCTGTGTACAATACTGCTTGTTAGAACAGCTCTTAAAAACATGACTGTAAATGCTAAAGGATTTGAAAGAATTTCAGAAAAAGAACTCTGCTGTTTCTAACCTTGATGAAGGAAGTATTTTGTGCCTAACAGTATTATTCATGTGTATGAACAGAGAGACGAGAAACAGCATGCTTTTAAATCAGGAGGGTCCACATATTTAGTAATGATTTTGTTCCAGTGCAGACAAACCAGTGTTCCTGGAATGCCTGTGATGTGCAGGTTCTTGTCTGTGTCAGAGCCCCCAGTTGCTTGGAGCACTTGTTAATAATCTAAGAACTGTAGTTGTTTGATCTGAATGCTGAATCAGTCCAACTTAACTTTTTAACTTTTGGCATTCTTCTTCATATTTTTCCTGCTGGTAAATGCTTCCCTTGGGGTTAGACACAGTGAGTCAAGGGATTTGTTTGGCATTTGAAACTCGTTGAAGTCTTTTTAGTGATGACAGAAACTTTTATGCCAGGCTGTATTTAAGGTATTTGAAAAAGAAAGCATGCCAACGTTGGCAGAGCCTCAGGTATTTTTTTTCTTTTCCTTTTTTTTAAAATTCCTTCCTCTCCCACTGTGAAATCATAAAAAGTATCTGTAACTTCTGCACGGTATCGGGTAGCTTCCGCCCTAGAAGAAGGATGTAAGAGCTGTCTCAATGTTGTTCGTTCTCAGCAATACCAATTGACCTTTAGATAAAGCTAGTGTATGTTTGCTATTGTAAGGAAGAAGTTGTTTTGTTTTCCTCACCATTACGAAAAAAGCTAACATTTTCACAAATGAACAATTACAATACTGCCCTTTAACTTTGCTGCTCAGTACCTCAGTCATGCACCTTTGAGGTTAATTATGAGATCTTTTTCCATTAACTTGAATGAGAGTAGGATCAAGTCCTTATCAAGGTTAGGAGACTTAAATAGGGGTTTTATGTACTGTGGAATTACAGTGTGAAAGGAAGAGGCGAAAAGGAAGAGGATCATTTTTCACTGCTTCTGTGATGTATAATATCTCAAGGATCCCATTCTTAGTGTGCATCTCATTTTACTGCTGTAAAGAAACAGCATGGCTTATCTTTGCAGTCACTGTTTTTCTGTGTACTGAGAAAATGGTGTAAATATTTTAGCTTATACTGGATGGAATGCAGGGCTTTCCGGCTGTGAACTTCACTAGGCAAATCATCCAATTCGTATTCTTTCACAGGTGCACTTAGCTTGATACCTTTGTAAAACAAATTAATAATGGGTTTTGCATCACTGATCTTTTATACTGACTGCCACATTCAGGCTGTAGATATTTAGGGAAATGTTCTGAGTAAAGAAGTTTTACCATTTAGTATATTGTACTCTTATTGAAAAACACTATATTCTTGCTTTAGCTTCTGAGTTGGAAATTCCTTTGCATTCTAGCCATATGTTGACATCTGTACAATTTCAAATGTTTCAAATGTTTCAACTTACAAGTTAATTGTATATAGTTCTTTTGACAGAGCTGGCATCTATTTCAGAGGTCTGATCTGCAAGCAGTACGTATATGTGGTAGAGGTGGGGCAGGCTGGAAAGTATTTCTAGTTTATTACTTCAGTGAGATGAATGAAATGGTCAAGAGTAAATTAGTAGCCAGTGGCTGACTCAGTCTACACCTGGCTGTTGCATCATATTGTAGATTTATCTGCTGCTGAAGTGTCAAAGCTTTGAGAGTTTGCAAGGAGTTAAAGCTCTCAGCAGGAAAGTGGGAGGAAGTTTAGCTGGCTTTTAAATTTGAGGCAAAGAGCAAACCATTGCTTCTTACTGTTGAGTGTTGACAGGCACATAAAAGCTGATAATATAAGTCCAGGGGTTTAAGAGACTTAGTAGAGTTGCTTTTTTGTCGTATGACTGTATTTTAATGCCTCATTAAAGAAGGAGAGCCCTTTGAAATGCTTTACTAGATGGTATTTAAAAAGAACCATGAGAAGCTTAGGTAAAAATGTCAGTGTTTAAAAACTAAGTTGTCTTAACCTTCATCTTTAATTTTGAATAGATAAATGAAATGATGACAGGTAACAATTCTGAGCAGTGAATAATACAGAAGTGATATCTGTGGACTGGAACTTTCTCGTATACAGGTTTCCACAGCCGTAATGAACAGCAAAAGGAACATTGTCCACATTGGTTTTTCTCATAGTGAAAGGAAAGGTAGAAAAACGAAAGTGATTGCCTGAGACTGTGCTGACAACCAGCACTAAACCCTGTGTTAAAGATGTTCATTGATTTGTTTTGAAGTAAATTTTCCCACCAAGCAAAAATTCTTACTCTCTCATAATTTTTGAAATGCAGCTGTGGTGCAGTGTGTGGTTTTCCAATTTATTTATTTATTTTTCTAAGTTTTCTAATTCAAACTGAAGCTGTTTCAAAATGGATGCTGTGTGGTGCTGCTTTGGGAAATACGAATATGCCTTAAAACAAGTTGGTCTTTTCACTGAAAAGGAAAAAGCAACAGAAACCACCCCAAACAGCAAAAAAAGAGGGAATAGAGAACCCAAACTCTAAATTGTTGCTTATCTTAACAACTGTGGAGCTGAGCAATGTGTCTGTTTTTGTCTCGTAACAGAACTCTATTAACGTGTAGACAGCAGCTATTGTGTATCTCTGCTTCTGTTATTAATTATAGCAGTACACATTTCTTAGAGGAATGAATAAATTAATGATGCATCTCACTAAGCACTCCTGTTTGCATATGTTACTTGAATTGCCTGAACGCTTGTTTGTAAACTCTAAAAACATGTAGATCCTAACTGAGGTTTATGTATACAGCTCTTCTGATGATCTTCGGAGGTCTTGCTCTGTAATAATGCTCTGACTCTTTCAACATGTTAAGAACTATTACAGGAGTCTAATGGTTGCTTTCCTAACTAGGATTAGGTTCAGATTTTGTGAACCTGCTTGCTCTTGTTACAGAGGATTATTTATGCTTTGCTTGATATGACCTGGCTCTTCTTATGGGATTTATAATTGCTTATGCAATACCTGGCTTGCCAGTGTCCAGCTCAGTACACTCAAAACCATGTAAAGCAAAGAAAAGTGAAATCTGAACTACCAGCGTAAATTGCTGAGGCTCTAAATTCTGATCATTTGTTGAATGGCAATATTCAGTAATCCTCAGTGAGGTTTCTGTTGCTGGTTCAAATTAGTTTGAAATGTTCTGTAGCTCATGATGTGCTAGTTTACACTACACAACAAAACATCTGTTGATTTATAACTGATGGTTGCCAACATATGATGATCCCAACAGCAGCGTTACCTACTGCGGTGTTACAGGTGTAAACTGTGTTTAGTCTCTAATATCTTTTGTTGTTTCCACTGCGTTTTGCACAAATATGTCTGTTTCTAAAAAGAGTATTTAGGGAAGGTTTGCAAGTATATGTATTCTTCTGAGCAACCTTTGAACTCTACTTAACGCTATTTTCATAGAATTTAATTTCTAAATGTATGTCAGCTTGGCAGGTTTCTCTTATTTTGTTTTCTTTTATCTAACATGTTACGTAACTAGGCAGACTTCCATAAAGGCATCTTAAGTTAAAACAAAGCATATTACCAAGCGAACCTGTCTTTTTAAATACTAGGGGAAGTTCCATCTTTTCATGCATTAGTGTTTCATTGGGTCTAGGGATACAAATGAATTTTCTAAGTCACCTATAACTGATATTTTGTATTTTGGTTTAATCTTTCTTGTTCGCATTTTGTCTTTTTCAATTAAAATAGCCTACTGACAGATAGCTGATTGAAGACTGAGCATCTCATGTGCTAAAAACAAGGGATGGTCACAGAATCACTAGCTAGTTCAGGTTGAAAGTGACAGTTCTTTGCAAGGGCCAGCAAGACCAACTAGCTTTGATGGCTGTGTCCAATGGAGGTTTTAAATATCTCTGAGAATAGAGACCCTGCAGCTTCTATGAGCCAGTGTCTTCCAGTGTTTGACCATCATGATGGTTGAAAAAAGAGTTTATGATGCATAGTTGGGAGCATCCACGCTCCAGCTTGCTTCCGTTGTTTTTTGGCCTTCCCTAAACCCTCATCTCATGTAGCTGTGGAGAGCTATTGCTTATGAGGAGTGTTTTCTGAAGGCAGTAGCACACCAGTATCAGATTGACGTGCATGGATTGTATGGTATCTTCTCAGAAACAAAAGAGGTCCTCTCTTAGCCTGCCCTCCATCAGGCTTAGAAAACCCCATTCCTTCAGCCTGTCTTTGTACACTGTGTGCATTAATCCCCAACTGTCCTGCTGATTGTAATTCATAGAAAAGATAAGATAATATTTTATTGTAGTTATTCAGTATATTACATTTACCTTGGTAGAAGTGATCTGTTTTTTCTTTTTTAAATTATTATTATTCAGGGCAAAAGGGAGTAAGTTTAGTTTTTATGCCCTCTTGGGCTTAGTGCTTTCCAAGCCTGTGGTCTTTGGGCTCTGGCAGTTTGTCACTCACTTCTAAGGATGCCAAGAAAGGTAACAAAGAAATGTAATGTTGTTGCCAATAAATTGAAATCATGGATGTCCACAGCTCCAGCAGAAATATTTTTAATGGTTTGCATCTTGAAAAAATGTTAAAAACACTTTTCTGTTAGCCAAATATGTAATAGTCTGTGTATAAATTCATGTTACTTCCCCTTGACATCCAAGGAGGACAGAAGAAGCAGACGTGCTTGAATCCAGAATCTTAACTGCTGAGAGTAATGGTACTCTTGAAAAGAGCCTCTTTTGGGGATATTTGCAGTATTTAGCAGAGCAGTACATGTGCTCATCTCAGTCAGAAATCACAGCCAAGCTGAACTGGAAAATGTATGTATATCTATGTCATGAAGAAGTGTTTTGATAGTTTTTGAGGTTATGTGCGTAAACAGTTGGAACAGGGATAGCTATGAGGAGAAATGAAAAACTCAGCACATGCTGAGCAGAGGGGTGAAACCTGAAGTTTGTCATGGATCTCTTGACTGGGGAAGAATCACAAAGACAGCAGTGTGTTCTCTATGATAATGTTTTCATTAAAGTACATTTAATCTGTAATATTGCTCTGCCTGTGTTGAAAAGTTTGGGTAGGGCAACAAAATCGTAACCCATTCATTTTTTTCAGTAGTTAGTATGTCTCTTCTCAAAGGCAGTGATGCTGAAATTTGTATTAGAATTGTACCAGGCATTGAATTTTTCTGGTTTATTTTCTTGTTTGTTGGTTTGCTTTTTGTCATCTTTAAAGTCTGCCTGATACATCTGAATGACATTTGGTTACTAATACTGTTTTTAATCTCATCCATATGCACGTGTGCTATAAAGCCTTTGTTGCTTCTTCAATCCACACAAAGTGTGTGTTTCTCATCTGAGTCTTTAGTAAGGACTTCATCCTCCAGCTCTTCTTCCTTGCTGTTATGTCTCTAAGGGTGCTGACACTCCAGTAGATGCTGTCATAGCACAGTGTCCTTTCTACCTGGAGATTTGCTGAGTCAACCAATTCATTTTATGAGAGAATCCTTGGATCCACTGTAAGCTTTTGCTTTCCATTATTTGCTCCGGATGTCAATCTGTTGTAACCTGGAGGTGATAAATCACTGTGAAGGTAACCACTTTTTGATACATGTGGAGATTTATTGCACTTCTTTAAATGACAAGCTTGCATTCCAAACAAATAAAAGCAACCAAAACAACCATGATTTTTCAGAACTTTTAAAATTGCTTATGAGGAGCGTTTTCTGAATGCAGTAGCACACCAGTATCAGATTGACATGCATGGATTGTATGGTATCTTCTCAGAAACAAAAGAACTCAGAAACTGTTCCAGTTCAGTGGGTCAAAAATCTACTTTTTATGAAAGGCTAACTGTAGATTTGCACAATTGACTATAATGGCTTCAATTTTAAAAGACAGAGGTAACAGAGAGCACTTCCAGTTGGTGGGATAATTCGTATATGCTCAAATGACTAAAACATCGTGCTTTCTGACGCTACTTCGTGTTACTTAAAAAGAAAAAAGTAGGTGTGGAAAAGGTGGGAAAAAGCCAGGGTGAGAGTAAATCTCAGCTGTATGAGGTCACTCTTTGGTTAACAGTAAGCTGAGGGTTAGCCATCTTTCACACATCTGTGTAGGCTGTAGAGGAAAAAAAAAAGCCCAAAATGATTGCTAGGCAGCATTTGGAGAGAAACCAGAAGCTCCCACACCAAAATATATTTAAGCCGTGGCAGCGTAAGTGTGCTATTTTGAGCTTGATTTTATTTATTTATTTTCCACCTCCTTTTGAAAGCGCCCTAGAATTATAAATTAGAAGGCAAAAACTCAGGCAGGCCCTAAGAGCTGGCAAGGTACTTTGTTATTACAAATTTTAATACGAAATTTCAGAATGCAAAGTACACATACTTTCATAGTGTGTGTACTTCAGTTCTCTAAATTGGAAAATCTGCTGTTACCTAGCAGTTAATAACTATTTTTTTCCAACATTTGGAATGCAGGACCTGTGCATATGATAATGCTGATAAAATATGATAAGCTGATAAAAGAAAACAAAACTGATAACATGTTGGAAGTGCTCGAAGTGAAAATTACAGTTTAGGTAGGTTTGGGGGTAGATAGTTAGACATTTTAATTGAACTAAAATAGTTTTATACTAATACAGTACTGTTGTGGGAGTACATTTTGTGGTGCATTTGAAATTGAAGTATTTAAGTGGAGGAAAATGTATGTTAATGCTTTGCAAGAAAGTGATTTTTTTAATACCATCTATCTAAGCAAAATAGCTGTTAAAGAAATAGATCTCTTATGTCTGTATTGGAGTGTAAAGTGTAATAACTTCTATGCTCTTTTAGGATAATTTCTCCAAGCCAGGAGTTTTCTTTTATCACTTTGGTTGGTGTATTAAACTGCTGTTTGAAACATCATGTGAACTCTGAAGTAAGTTGGTATTTCTGGACAAACTACAGAAAAGTCAGCTCTGCCAAGTGTCAAGAAAGCTGTTGAGTCAGTCTGGATTCTGAAAGTTCTGTGCTTTTAACCATCTCAGTGACATGGGTAACAGAAATGAGTCCAGATAATGATTTCACTTACCATATGGAAATAAGGACATTGAATTTGATACAACAGCTTTGGTTGCGTATAAGCAGCACTTAACATAAGCAGCAAAACCCCATCTTGTCCATTACAATTCAGCACTAGTCCACAGCTGTACTAGCTCAACATAGCTAAATTGGCTAATATTGTCATTTTATTGTTTTAGTTTGATTTTGTCTTTGGGGATTTTCTCTGAATTTGGAGTAACTGGTCCTATTAAAAAAGAATAAGCTACCACTTACCTCTCAGTGTCTAAAGGGAGGCTGTAAGAAGGAAGGAGAAAGACTCTTTAACAGGGTTTGTGGTGATAGCACACAGGAGATGGTTTCAGACTAACAGAGGAGAGATTTAGATTGGTTATAAGGAGGATGTTTTTTTGACATTAAGGGTGGTGCAACACTGGCACAGATTGCCCAGATTGGTGGTGGATGCCCTGTCCCTGGTGGCATTCAAGATCAGGCTAGATGGGGCTCTGAGCAACCTATCTAGCTGTAGGTGTCCCTGTTCATTGTAGGGCAGTTGGACTAGATGACCTTTAAAAGAGTCCCTTCTAACTGAAGTGATTCTATGGTTCTGTGATTCTATATGCATACAAACACACAAATTTAATAAAAGAAGTGAACTCAGTTGTGTTTAAAAATAATAAAAAAAAAAAAGTTGTTTATACGCAAATGTGTATGTATAGCTGCACTTTTCAAATGCAGGTGAAATTGATGTTAGTCTAAATAGATGGGTTGTGTTAATGCAAGGTTTTACACTCTTCTGAATGAATCTATTTTAAAACAGGAGCCATACTACATGACAGAGTGCAGATAAATTGCATTGACCTAAGCTGCTGTATTTTTTCAGATTAACCCTCCATCCTTCTTGAGTCATGTAATACAATCCCATTATCTTCAAATTATGTGCTTGGTTTCTATTGTGCCAGCTTCAGCTTTAGAGTTCTGCCAGATATGTTTCTAGTAGTATTTTAAGAAGGAAAGAATCTCTTTTAAATTTTATTTTAATTTGGAATTATGGAATAGATTGTAGTCCATATTTTGCAAGGAATCAAGAGGCAGAAAAATACAGCATTACTGTACTATTCCAGGGTTTCAAACCTGTGCAAAAAGGTGCCTGTGACAGCTGTTCTGATCTTATTTTTTTGCAAAGGGATGTTAGAGGGATGAGTACTTTTCCTTTGCAATCTGTAGTAATCAAACTATTTGCAATATGCCAATTATAAAACTATTCTAACCTGTTTTCTTGACAAAGAAGTGGCAGGATGAAGGAGGTGATTATGACACTTGTTCCTCCAGAGTATTATACTCTTCTGGGTGAATGGGTATGGATGGACGACTCAGTCAAATACTTGCACTGTCAATAAGGAAATCATTATTTTTCATTTAACAGCTGAGCAGTTAAGATGTGATCTTATGTTTTCCAAAATAAAACATCATATTTATAGACCAGTCTTTGTTCCAGACCATGGAAGGATAGAAATAAACTCTATGCTACATGTTTGAAGTTCACTGTAGTAAGTCAGAGGGGAAAAAAACCCAACTATCCCAAACCTTGGATCAACAGTTTCAGTATAAGAAGATAATACAAAATATTGCTATTTGGTAACACTGTCTGATAGAGCAGAATCTCAGCTATACTAATACTATTTTTCAATAGTCACAACCATTAGCTATGCATTTTCACCAGTGAAATTTTCACCAGATGAACAAGAGCCTGCATGCCATGCTCATAAAGGTCTGCTGCAGCTGAGATGACCCACTGTCATCACTGCTGAAATGCACCACTGTGCTCACATCCACTGTTTGGTCTCCATAAATGTTCAACAAACATTGATGAATGTCAGTGGGTGCCATTTTTTCCACATGGAGGTATTCAGTCAGACTGCCCCTCTGCTGCCACCTGTAGCACAGCAACAAAATGTAGCAGAGTTTCAGTAGGAAGATTCAACCCCTACTGCCATACCAACCTCTGCCTCTGATGTCGTAGGCCAATGTAATAAAATAGGAGGCATGACTTTCAGAGCAGCCTTTTTGTATGAACTTGTCTGTATACACACATGCTTTTTCACAAGTTCATCATACTTTTTTTTGTTGTTACAAGGAGCAGCAAGGGCAGCTTGCTGTGAGCCCTCAATAAAGGGAAGGTGACGTGAGGGCGGACAGGCCCAGGCAGAGACCTCAGTTCTGAGGGGCGCTGTCTCATGCTGCCTGAGTAAGGAGAGCAAAGCAGATCTGCTGGCAGTGGCCAAGCTCAGCCACGAGTCCAGCTATCACCAGCCCATAACAACAAGGTAGGTTCATGCCTTGTAAAGAGTCAGTGGGTCAGAGTTGCCGAGAGGGGTGGGCAGACAAAAGTGTCCATGTGGGGAGTTTGAGGCTTCTGTCAGTTCTTTCTCCTATGGCTTTTGGGTTGGGTTGGAACAGAGGGAAGAGCCTGCAGAACTCGGTGGTGCACTCAACCTTGTGGAAGAGTGTAGTTTCAGGTGGTCAAATAGGACTCACTGCAAAGCCTGTCAAAGTCGTTTTGTTTTCATCTCCACTGGGATTTATCAGACTTGATCGGGTTTTAAGTTCCTTTGCTTAAGTTCCCTTTGCTACTTGGTAGTGCCAATATTAATATTTTTTTTTTCTTAATTGGGAATTACCATTTTTTCACTTCCTATTATTTGATTATGGTATGATATATATGTTATGATAGTGGAAAAAGGTCAACAGAAAGCGGGAAGGTAATCTCCAACAACACGTGACTTATGCTTTAGGCTATGTGGATAGGAAGCATCCTAAATAAAAGACATTCAGTAGTGGGACGGTACCTCACTCTGAACTGCACAACTTTTCCTCTCAGTTGACTTGAGAGCAGAATTTTGTGTTTGGAGAATGATGGCTGACAAGATCCGAGCCTGTTGTAATGGATATTGAAGACGTGAATGAACAATGCTGTCCTGGGGGCACAAAATTTCTCAGAAAAAATTCTCATCAGATTTTAGGGCCCAAAGATTTGAATTTTAACAATTTGTGGTTAACAAGGGTCAGTTTTTCTGTTTGTAGGTTAAATGCAACTTGTTCTTTAACTACTGATTCCAGGGTTCAGTGGATGATTTCTTCTTAAAAATGAAACAGGTGACTTTATTGAGATGTGAAGATGTCTGCAGTATCACCTATGCTCTCTCCATGATTCCTAGCCTCCTCACTTTAGAAGAAGCAATCATTGCAGGTAGTACCAACCACAGTGAGTTTGGGTCTGTGTGGCCTTTGCAGCAGGACACTTGCCTCTTTCACAGCCTCAGAAACACTTTTTTTGTGCAACTCTGGCCTTCATTAACTTAGACACTTTCTGACAGCTTAATGTTTCTGAGCCGTTCTGTCCTGGCTCTCACTTCATCCCTGCTTCTTTGGCTTAAAGTGGGGAATTTTGTCCTGGCTGGGTTTCCCCAGGCCAGCAGAGCTGTTGGGCTTGACTGTCATAGACTGAGCCAGAACTCATGCTTCGCAGGAGGCAAGACCTCATGGCTCCAAGGAGTTGGCTCCCACTTTGCTTGTGGTGCTGAGGTGAGCTGGAAGACAGCTCCTAGACCTTGAGGGGAGCTGGCTCCAAGGAGGTAGCTTCCAGCTTCTTCTGCAGGCAGGCCTGCACAAAGCCGTGCTGCTTTCCTTGCCTCCAGGCCCTGGTCACTCCTGGGAACTGGCATCCAGCTCTCCTGTTCACAGACAGACAGGAGCCGAGAGTTTGGGTTCCTGGTCTTCTGCAAAGTGTGGAGGGAGCGGGAAGGCACCTCCTGGCCCTCTCTGTGGGTAGGGAGTGTCTCCTGGGAACCAGCTCTCCCTGCCTGCAGGAGCAAGCAGGAGATGAGAGCTGGCTCCTGGCTGACTTTGCTAGGGGGCTCATGCAGATATTAGGAAGGTATTCAGCAGCTGGGAACCTCTGACTTTGAGCTTGTCTTTGGCAGATGTGTTTGCCATTTGTTTTTGGCTGAGATGACTTCTGCTCTTGCATTGAAGTGGGCTTCACTGTGGGAGAGACCTGTCTAAAAGGCAGGTATTTCCTCAGATCTTGTTGCTGTTTTTGTGAGTTAAAATATGTACAGTCCAATTCCAGCAACATACTGCCCTTACAGCTGATTATACAAATTGATGACTTTCAAACAGCATTTGTTCACCAAAAATGCAATGTACTACCAGAAAATCTGCTAAGCCCATAATAACTGATAGTTCAGTTAGGTTGCTAGGCTAAACTATCAACCTTGCATTAAGGTGTAGTTTAACAAACTTCATCACGCTGCACCTCATAACAAAGCAGGGTCTGTTGAAGTCTGCTTTTTGTTGAAGGTTTTGATAGGATTGTGTTCTATCTACCATGTCCCTTCATCCCCTGATCCACATGCAATTATTCCTGTAAGGTAACTGCAGAAAAGTGGATCTTGAATGCTGGTGTTGTAGTAAGCTGCTTTGTTTGAATGTGAACAACTCTTAGAATAATACAAAAGATCATTTGTTGTTACCAGTTAGAAAAGATTATTTTGAATATTAGTTAGCTTTGGTCAACTTTTTATAAATTATCTTTTAATCCTTTCTTGCTTCACTTTGAAACTTTAGAATATTTAGTTGAGTCTCTTCTGATCATATACTGGGCTAGTCCACGAATAAGACTATCCAAGAGATTGCATTTATGAAGGTTTCAAAACTTTTCATTTACCATGATTTTGGTTAATAAAGAAAATTAGGTTTTCTTTGCAATATGTTACTGATTCATATGAAACAGTATTGCTTTCAGGTTAAAAAATATTGTGATTGTTTATCTTGTATAAATATATGCTCATCTCTATTGCTATTTTATTATTAACGTTTTTCTTTTCTTCCCAGAGGATGCTAAGCAAGTTTTTGGCCAGACCACGATTCATCAGCACATTCCATTTAACTGGAATTCAGAGTTCGTACAGCTGCATTTTGGAAAGGATAGAAAAAGACACCTAACGTATCCAGAGTTCACCCAGTTTTTACTGGTGGGTCTTGTACAATAAAGTTTGTCAAAATTAAAATGATTCAAAGATTGCAAAATACTGTGCTGCTAGGAAAGCTGCAAGAAAGACCATGTGGGCTTTTGCAATTGAAGTGCCAGATTTTAATATTGTTGATTAATAGGGTAATGTAATGGTAAAACAGCTGATTTTTGCCAGGTGTTTCTTTCTTTTTTTATTAATTGTCAGCATGCAGAAAGTCATGTAGATGGAGACATGAAATCAAAAACTTCTACCTCAAATTTTGAAAATTTCCTATATTGAATGAGTCAAAGTATGGTATGTAACAGCATTGAACTTTTTAGACCCACTGGCAAGACTGATATTAAGAAATACTTACATGTGTAAATAGCATGTTTACTAAATTAGTATTTAATTCAGTATGGATGTCCAATAAGATAATGTTTTACTGCAAGCCCTTTCCGCACACTTGTTTCCTTGTTTTCCTAAATTTTGAATTTAAGAAAGGGAAATACTACCTAGTTTTTCTTGAGGTATATAAAGAATAAAATACAATCTTTCTTTTACAAGGAATTTTTGCCTATTCACACTTTGTGGTACTCTGTTAGAGAAAGCAAAATATTGTGCTAGTAAAAAAATAAACAGTTTATCTGCATTTCAGCACTACTGTCAAAAATACTCTGCAGTAGGAAAAGTGATTCTTGAAGTGGTGAAAGACGTGAGATTCTTATTTGTATTCCTTCTGAATACTTACTGCCTATATTAGTATTTACACTGGAGAGTTTTAAAATGGGAAACTGCTTGAAGACTGCAAGGTTTCTTTTTTTCTTGTTTACACAAGTGTGTTAGTTCACAGTAGGAGGTGGTATCATTTTGATGAGGAATAATTAAGCTAATGCTATTGAGACAAATGTTTCAAATTGACTTTGTAGAACAGAGCCTAATTAATTTTGTATGAAGAGGACGTCAGGTATCACATGATTAAGTTGTATTTCCTTAAGCTTTGTATTGACTGCTGCAAGTCCAAAGTAGCTAAGAGGCAGACCAATTCTGCGGCAGAACAGTAGACTAGAACTTTGGGATAAAAGAGTGAATATGTTGCTTAAAAAAAAAAAAAAAAAGTAATGCTGTGATCTCATGATTTGGTGTTCCAGTACCTCCTTCCATACATAATGAGCCCTGGGTACGTATCTTGATTTTGATGAATTACAATCAGCCTTAACTTATACACACACAGGCATCACTGTTGGAACACAGCAGTCCTCTTGAGCCAGACAAACCTGTTGGTCATGTTCCCCATATGACAGAAAGAGGAAGGATGAGCATAAACATGGAGAGTAAGATTGATAGAAAGATTGATAGTTCTGGATACCCTATAGAGAGGTGAGTTGCATTGAGGAAAAGTTCTGTGGGTGCTTGCAAAGTTGATCTCAGCACTAATGCAGACATCAGGGACTTTCAAGCAAGTTAATTGTCTGAAAACTGCTGAAACAAAGCTGACTGTTATCTGTACAGCTTGTTAGGATGCTCAGTCAGCCACAGATTGGGTATATCTGTTTACTAATTTTCTAGAACTGTGAAACTTTGAAACACATTTCCTTACTGACTCTTGCTTTGCAGCATTATATTATACAGTGAAGTTTGGGCACAGAAATGACTCTCAGCATAAATTGGAGAGTTAATATACAGAGATATATAAATCTCCCTTTAAGTTATGTAACCTTTGGTACTCAGCCTTTCTGACATTCTGCGTGTGCATGAGTCAGTCAGTCCCCTTGTTCTGATGTCTAGACCTTGCACCTTAGACAGCAGGAGAACACAGTGGATAGCAGATTACCTCTCTGCATTCCTGATTTATGAATGCTCTTTACATTGCTCTTAATGTGGACCAGATGGTTCTGTAAGGCACTTCAGGTACTGCTTTGTAAGTACAATGTAATTTGCCACTTCTAACGAAACGATGCACACAGAGTCAAATTCATTCATGTTGGATCCTATTATGCCACATAAAGTTGTTACATATTCATTATCTGTTGTAACGTTTGGGCTAATCATTACTTCTGGCAAAGCTGAAACTACTTGGAAAGTAACATTACTATATTTAATCCACGCGCAAGACAGATCTCTTCTGGCTTTAAATAAGAAGGGTTTTTGATTGTGATTCTGGGTATATATATCCAGTCATCCCTTTTTTTTCTACAGTAACAGTGAGGTGTCCAAAAGTATAGCCTCTGAGGTACTTAGCTCGAATACACGTAACAATCTATCTGTATCAACCGTGAGCTCAAGGTGTGTTGTTTTTCCCTGCTTCTAATTTTGCTAGCTTAAAATTAGCCCAGATATCTCTGCTACATATCAGTCACATCTGTATCTGTTTGGATATAGTCATGTTCCATTATCACTTAAATGACAAGTCTGCTTCATGAAGCGTAACATTGGCCCCTTTCCCAGCATGTGAAATCTATTCTGCAGAATGGATTTTAATGTAT
This sequence comes from Centrocercus urophasianus, assembly GCF_019232065.1. NCBI lineage: Eukaryota > Metazoa > Chordata > Aves > Galliformes > Phasianidae > Centrocercus > Centrocercus urophasianus. The sequence continues at coordinate 24,093,012 of NW_024884711.1, forward strand.
GCTTCTATGTGGACTTGCTAATTCAATTTCCACATTATCTGGGAATTTATTCATGTCTAACATATTAGTTGATGAAGTAGTACTCTTTATAATTGACACCCAAGGATCTACTCCAACAGAAAGGACTGTGCTGCATCTGGTGCCTTGTAGATCCATTGGAATGGAACCCGAGCATAGTTTCTATCTAACTGGAAAGTAATGAAGTTTATAATGAGCTGTAACTGAAAGCTTAGATAAAATGTCTAGATGGAAAATAATTTCACAAATGTTCTGGTGCCAGCATGCCTACCATGATGTGCAAATTAATTTTTCACAGTCTTATTCGAGCTGAGGGAATTTTGGACTTGCATCATCAAAGGAGAAACTGCACTGCTTGAGTATAGCTAGGTTTACAAAAAATCTAGTCAGAGAAAATTCTTTAGAATGTGTAATTCATAATGCAAAACAATGAGGATTGTATTCTTTTTTAAACATGATCTGTCTCGGTAAGCAATATTGGACAGAAATAGGTGAAACAAATGTTTCTGGAGATTGTGGAGCATCTCTAGATGTTACAGATTTGCTTTATTTTTTCGGTTTATTTTAAGGTGGCATTTTTTATATGACTGCACGTACACAGCATAGGTAGAGTTAAGAATATCTCATCAAATTTCCCTGATAAATTGCTAGTAGCTGCTGAGCCTCATTTTGAAGCACAGTTAATCATGCTGTGAAGTGTCTTAACTTTCAGACTCAGAGTCAGATGGAACAGATGGCCTTTCTTTTGTGCTAAACACTTTAAGGAATTTACTGTGTTGGTATACAATATCTAGTTATTAAAGGAGTGACATCTGCCTGTTTTGTGGCAGATTTTGTATGAGATATTTAGTTATGAGACTGAGTCTTGTTTCCATATAATGATCGGAAAATTCTCACACGTACATCAGTGTGTTGTTCACCTCTTGGGAATGTTATGTGACAGAAGGTCCTTATGCTTCCTTCTGTGTGTGCAACTGGAACAAAACAGTGCTTTGCTCAGCTCGAAACAACCTAAGTAGCCTAAGAGAGCCTACCTTACCATGAAGGTGGGATGAGCCTTCAGTAGCCATTTGCGGTCTGCTTAAGCCATTTCATTTCTGAACTAAAGAGAAGATGTGGATAGAGAGCTATGGAAGGCTGACCTCATCCTATTCAGACTTTTGTCTTGCTGTCTTTTTGCAGCTAAGCACTGTGTCCTGGATCACTTTGAGCATGTGGGATAATCCTCTCTAGTTAGTTCCACATGTACCAAGAAGATGGAAAGATATCGCATAAGCAAGGGAAGAATGAGATCGTTTGACTCCTAACTTGATTGTAGTACTAACAGCCTTTTTGTAATTATCTGGGTGATGACAACAAACATGCCCTTCACATGTGTCTCTGGAATGTGAGCCCTGCTTTCCTTCTGTGGCTATGACATTACCCCCACCCCAGGTCCTACCAACAGGGAGACATAGCTCCCAGCTTGCAGGCTGATGTGCACAGGTGGTAGCAGGCTGGACTTGTGTTCTGCAAGTGGTGTGCCAGGGTTTTTATTGCATTTTAGTGCTGAGTTCTGCCAGCGTGGGACTGCCAGCAACTTCAGTGGTTAAAATAAATTGAATGAGAGAGAAAAAGGGAGAGAGAAGAAAGCAGAATTCGGTTTCTCATGTAGTCCTTCTGGTAGATTCAATTTATTTTTTTTAGTGATGCTACCATTAGATGACTTTTTTTTTGTTGTTAATTTGTTCATATTTTTGTTCATTTTTTCTGTTTCTATCCACTAAGTAGTGAGTAGTTAGGAATGGAATTTAATACACTTAACTCCTCTTCAGAGCTCTGTGCCTACTGAATTAGCTGTCTGCCTTAAGCTGACAAGTTGTTTTGCATGGTAGTGCTCTTCCCACTGTAAACCTCCCTAAATTTCTTGCTTTCAAACTCTGTTGAAACTGTAGTCAGAATTGCAGTGAGACAGGAGCTTACATAGCTACATCCAGCTGGATTACTCAGTTGTAACACATCCACATAAGGGGCTGTAATGTAAAGGAAGTATGACAGAATTTAGACTGTAACACTTCGAATTATAACCTTCACAAGCATTTCTTATTAAAAGCAGAAATTTCTGAATAATTCTGTGAATGAAGTGCATAGTTGAAATACTGATCAGTCCTTTCCTGTCTCTCCCCTTCCCCTTTACCTTCTGCTTAAGTTATTAGGAGTTTTCTTCATACCTTTTGTTTCAATAAATAGTGTTTTAATTATGAGTTAAGACCGAAATTAGAGAAGCTGGAGACTGAAATGAAAAGACAAAAAATGGTTTGAATGGCAGCATGCATTGGTGGCTGCAGACTGGAGTGAATGAGCGTAAGGCTGAGCAGTGGCTGTAGATGTCCTGTGGATGTGGACTTAAGCTTGTTGGATTGGCTTTTGGCCTTTCTCTCTAAATTCCACTAAATGTTGCTGTAAGAAAAATACCAATTTTCAGGTGATTGTATTCTGTGAATACATCATGCTTTTGGTTCTTGGCTACTGCAAGTCTTGGCTTAACAGGACTTTGTGTGTATTTGGAAATAGAGTGAAAGTAATAGGATAGTGCCATTGTCCACTGCAAGACTTGGTCTAGTACTGCTGACATACTTCTGCAGTGATTCAATTTCCTGAGTAACTGATTATTAAAATTCATTCAGACTTAGCACGGAGTTTCCAGTGAAGAAGCTTTTACAAGGCTTGAAATTGGAAGGAGGGACATGGTAATGATTTGTTTTGTCCCACTTGGTAGAGAAATACTGATTGGTAAGTCAGACTGCATGACCAGCATGTAATTCTGGTTTTAGCAAGCTAGTAGAACTAGACAAAACATTGATATGTATTATTAAGTTACCATCTGTGCAGGATTGTTCCTTTTAATTAAAAGATAACAAAGTGTTCTAATAGTAATTTATGAAGAAAGGGCAAAGGCCACAGTAGAAAAAGACACACATTTTTGGGAGATATAAAGTCTTTTTTTTCTGCCCTCTCGTTTCTCAGCGTTACGTCTGAATCACAAACAGGTTATGAGGTGGTTGCAATAGATGATGCTTGTTTTAGGTCTCTGTTACTAGTGCTGAAATATGGAGAAGCAATCTTTACACAGTCTCGATATCAAGAGTTAAATTAAACAGTGATTGTCTTTAATAGATAAATAAAAATATTTTAGATGAGAATGCTTTTTGAGTGAGTACTTTCAGGATTATTGAAAGTCATTGCAGAAATCTCTTACCATATTCTACCAGCAGTGAAGAGTTTTACAGAACATATTTTGTTTTGTAATGACACACACAATAAACTGGATAATGCACATCCTGGAACACTTCAATGTTCACACATGGGAGATTACCTCTACTGGTTTGTTGATATATGCCCTCTGTTTCTCAGTTTGAACAGCATGACTTAATGCCCACAGAGCAGAGAAGTCATGGCTGTTGTTTTTGGTACTGAGCTCAATGGCAGAGGCCATTTATGCTACAAATGGAAAAGGCAGAGAGCTATACATACTGTATCAATTGAAAGGATTACATGTAATCATGTTTTGTTAAGTGTGAGATATTCTGTAGGATTGCATCAAATAAGTCTGTTACGGTAATAATTCTGAAGCTAACTTTTTTTTAACATATATTTTCAGGAGATACAATTAGAACATGCAAAACAAGCTTTTGTGCAGCGAGACAATACTCAGGCTGGAAGAGTCACAGCTATGGACTTCAGGGACATTATGGTCACTATCCGACCACACATGCTGACACCATTTGTTGAAGAATGTCTAGTTGCTGTGAGTAGCTCTGGTAGCATCATTGGGAAATCATGGAATCCAAGATTGAGATCCATTTTTTATGTAGTTTGACCACTGATCCATGTTACAGGTGCATTTTTTTAAGCTCAGCAAAAATTATCTATGCATATAGAAGTTATCCCTCATTACAGAATATAAATTCTCAGCTCCACTGGTTTCCTGAAACATGAGACAAAGCAATTAGATGGGCTGTTGTGGGGCCTACAAATGTGGAATTTACCTGACTATTTCTGGTCATTCTTTTATAGTGGGCTGTGTCAAATATTTTGGGTTAGAAGCAACCAACCCTTTACATCCCATTTGGGGTGTCATCCTCAAAGGACTTGCATTGCAATTTCAGTTCTGAGAGTCCAAACACCTGTGGCAGTCTAAGAACTGCAATATCACCCAGGGATATTCACTGCTGACTGATTGTTGGTACACTGTAATGTATGCTTTTGTCAGCTTGAAATGCATTTTATTTTTTATTGGATGTTTTCTTGTTTTTTTAGACATGATTCTATTTCTGTTGCCCATTAAGCAAAATGTTTTTGTTTTTCTGTAATTTTCAGTAATTAATTTTCTACCATTTCTCCCAAGTAAAATCTCTAGGTTTTTGTTTTGTTTTGTTTTGTTTTTAAGAATGGTCTTCCAGCACACATAAGATTTGTCTTTCATGAACTCTGTTTCTCAGAGAGCATGAACTTCTGTTACAACTATCACATTATAATACATCGTGATAGGCCAATTTAAATATTATTCACTAAAGAGGAAAAAAAAAAAGGTACATTTGGTTTTGACCACAGTTTCTAATCTTGGGAATTTGTAGCAAGTCTTTCCAAGTAATCTGAAGTCTGGCTTTATCCAGGTTTAAAGTCTTTTCTTCTTTGATTTGTAAGAGAGAATTCCAGGGAGATATGTAAAGCAATGAGAACTGCAAACTGGGCAGAATATTGGAAGAAGCATACAGTAAAAAGCATAGCCAGAAGACTTGTGGACTGACAATGATTTCTCCGACCTTCTTCCTCTCTTCTGTTTCCAATCTTGTTAGCAGCTTTCCTGGGTCATATGAGATTTTTGATTCTGCCTCAAGGTCAACTAAATTTTGACAAGCTTAAGCATTATTTTCAGAAATTTTGTAGTCCATCAATCTTGTACTTAGTGAACTGATCCAGTTTCTTTTTCTGTGTGTAGGCCCAAGACCACTTCAAAATAAAGGCTTAAGTTCGGTTCTCATTTGAGAATGAGCAGCTTTGCAAACCTTGTTGTTTCCATTTGGTTTGACTGCTGATACAAGCCTGAGAGCTTACTGCCATTTTTTCACAACTTGAAATGCATGTGAATTTAAATGTTTGAGTTGACCTCTTTCAAAATATGTTTTGATTTTGTTGAGATTTTCTATATAGTAATATACTTTACATGTAGAAGTAGATTTCCTCATTACTAGAAATAAGCCAACTTATAAAACATTTCCAACTGAAACAGCACTGAAACTTGAACTTTGTAAATTACTACTGGTTATGTTGTTATAATCCTGCATATGTATTTGTTTAGGTTTGTAGGATGGGGAGAGTTTTACATTCTGGTCATGATTAGTTTCAGTAACATAAGAATCTTTCATAGTTTTCTTTATTTTACATTATTTAAAAAAAAATCCTTTTATACCCTCACTCTTGTAAAAATAACTTTGTTTGAAAATCTTTATTTTAAGATTTTTCTTAATTTAATAGCACTCTTTTCTGCTTTTACTTTCTGCATTTTAGGCTGCTGGTGGTACCACTTCTCATCAGGTCAGCTTTTCCTATTTTAATGGATTTAATTCTCTCCTTAACAACATGGAGCTCATTAGAAAGATCTACAGTACTCTGGCTGGAAATAGAAAAGATGTGGAAGTCACTAAGGGTTTGTATAAATGTTTGCAATCTGGAAATTTCCATGGGCATTTGCTTTGGGTGGGTGGAGGGGAAGATCTCCTCTGTATGCTTTTAAATCAATGGGAGGAAGAGAAAGCCTGCTTTGTTAGTATTCCTCGGCACACCATTCGGTTTTGTACGCTCCTGTTGGAGTCCACCCTCCAGGTTTTTCATTTTGTTTCAGTCAGAAAAAGGTCCCAGTAAACTGCCAGTGGGGGCAGGGTGAGGAAAGTATGTAAAGATATTTAAAAGTTTAAGAAAACTTCCTAGGACTCCTGCCAAATTGGCTGCCTATTAAAGTGACCTTCAAGGGTAGTTGAAGAATTCCATGAACTTGTATTGGCAGCACAGTAAGCCGATCGACAAGCTTGGAACAAGATGTTATCTGCTATATCTAACCTCTTTATAGAGAATTCCCTGTGCAGTGCCAGAGTTTCATTAATGCGGCCTACTGGGACTATGCATAAAATGTTCCACATCTCTTAACTCTTGATTTTTTTTCTTTTGCTTTTTTTTCCCTGTGACCCACAACTGATTGATACCGTATGTCAGATATCCTCACTCCTACTGATAGTACTCAGCTTCAAGACCAGAGAGTAGTACTTGTTTACATGGTGGATATACCGTTTCAAACATACATTTATATAGTGGCAGGAACCCTTTTATGGTGGGTCACTTCTTTTCCTTCCCTTTCTCTTTCTTTTCCACTATTAGCATCTTCTGCTTAATTCAAAGTAAGTGTAAGGTACGCTGGATTACTTGTATCTGGTTTGACAATTTTTCTTTCTCTTCTGTATTTCTATTCTCTTGCAGAGGAGTTTGTTCTGGCAGCTCAGAAATTTGGTCAGGTTACACCCATGGAAGTAGACATCTTGTTTCAGTTAGCAGATTTATATGAGCCACGGGGGTAAGTGAAGAATTGTCTATCTTTCCCTTTTTCCCTTCCTCCTCTCATGTTTTCTGAAGGAGGGGGAGGTGGTGGTAGGGAACAGAAGGGTGTGGTATAGTGGTCAAATGCAGATAACTCCTTGTGATCCAAAAACACATCTCCTAGCAGTTGCTAAGCTGAATTAATTTCCTCAGGCGTATGACATTAGCTGACATTGAAAGAATTGCTCCTCTGGAGGAAGGAACGTTGCCCTACAACCTGGCTGAGGCTCAGAGACAGGTAAGAAAAGGAACCAGTAAGACGCTATTATGTATTGTGTTCTGGTTCCGGTGTTAGAGAGAGAGCCTACATCCTTCTGTGTTCTCAGATTACTGAGTTACTCTACAGTATCTGTGAGGTGTATCTTCTTGTTAGAATTCAGTTTTTAAGGTGCATCATGCCTTTATTTTCTCTCATCTCTGTGCCCATTTCTCTTGGGATGCATTTTGACTGGTTAAATGTAATTTACTTTGGAAAGATAAAAATATATGAGTGTAATCCAGCCATTCAGTAAATATTAGATGTGTACCTAATTAAATTGTTTATGTTGCATGATTCTGTTGCTCTCTGTTCTTTTTAATGAGGAAAGACTTCCTGCTTGAGTATCGATAGTAAATTCAGCATTTAGCATATTAAATGGCAACCCTTGTTCTGAAAATGCACACAGGTTCAAGGTTTCAGAGTATCCTCTGCTTTGCTCAATGCTCTGCTGAGTATGAAAATAGGAGGGATTATGTTTAGCATACCATCAGTTTAAGTAAAATCATAAATATTCACTATATAACCAAAGCCCGAAGGATATTGACTTTCTCCTGGTGGTCTAACAAAATGAACTTTTGTTCTGTTAGAGGCAAAATGAAACAGGAATGTTCTTTAAATATCAAACTTACTGAGCTTTTAGTTTTTCATGTCATTGTAGCATATGTTATATTTTTTAATGATACAAGTTTCTATACAGATAGATTTAAAACTAACCATCTCTGTTTCTCTCTTTCTCTGTCTCTATTTTAAGACAGTCTTGACTTTGTGTCTTGTGAAACCGTGGGGTTTTTTTTGTTGGTTTTTTTCCTACTCTGGGTCTATGTGGAGACGCCAGTTTGACCACAATGGGTTGATGCAAGCTACATTTTTAGGGCTACCAGGCTGTAAGCCAGGCCTGTGTGTGTATGTGTATACACATGCATCTCCTTTGCTTCTCTTTCTTCTTCTCCTCCTTCCCCTACACTTGGACAACCCCACTGCGACTCTAAGACGGTGTCTAGCATGGCGGTTTTTTGTGAGTTTGAGCGGTGACTAAATGTTGACTATGCTGGGTGAATTCAGATGAGTAGACTTGTAAAAATTGACCATCTATTCCTAGAAGACTCCTAAAGGATTTAAAAGCTTGGTCTGAATATCAAGTAACATAAGTTACAATAGGTGGCAGTAAAATGCAATTGTGAAAGGGAAAACTTCTTCCATTTTTGCTTTGGGGACGCTGTTTCTTAGTATCATAATAAAGTGGGATTATAAAACTGTTGTTGTAGCAGATGTAAGGCCTCTGCATAATTTTGTTACACTCATTATTTTCCTTCATTAGCTAGTGATTTTAAATTTCAAGCACTTCTGAAATTTGCTTTTCATTACGTTGAATCTGAACTCACGGACTGTGAGCAAATGAAACTGTAGGAGTGCTTTATGGAATCTCACTGTCCTTTAGCAAATGCTTGCATATGGGCTTTGATAGCCTCAGAAATAATAGGGATACCTATTTTTTCCATGCTAGAAAGAAATTCCAAACTGGAGCTGCTTGTAGCTGTAGAAAATTCATGACAATAAGGCATAATGTGTGCCCTGTTAGGTATGAATTTGAGTTCTTGATTTTGGAGTTGTATAATTTCTTGTACCATCAGTCTTTCTTATTTTTTCTATCCCAAACTGAAGAGGCTATGCTATATGATGCTTGGAAATGCATGGATAAGACATTTTATTATAAAGACAAATTCTCCAGTGCATTCTGGGATTTCTACTAAGTATTGATAGACTTTCTGATCCTGAGATATTCTGTTAAGAAATGCAGTACTCTGATTATTTTACTTTTCCTCCCTTTTATTTTTCATCCTGTCTTGACAGAAAGCTCCAGGTGATGTGTCTCGACCAGTCCTCATCCAGATTGCAGAATCAGCGTACAGGTTTGCCCTTGGTTCAGTTGCTGGAGGTTAGTCATGGCTGAGCAAAGGAGTATTCGTCTTCACTGTTTTCCTTTTGTACTTTTTCCCCTTTCCCACTTCCCCTTCTTTGTGGAAGACTTTCCCATCCCATCTTTTCCTTGAAATCCCTTTCTAATTAATGTCACGACTATAAGATGGCAGTGGAAGAGGTCATCTGGTCTACAGTAGTTTTGGAATTTATGAGCAATTGGAGTTTGCTGGTGGTATTTCTACTTAATTTGTCACCAAAGCAGTTTCAGAAGAATCAGGTTAATAATGAAATAGCGTCAAGAAATGCTTTTTGTTTAAATTATATGTGGTAGTTAGTTGTATCCAGAACATGATATTGAGAAAAAAGATACATCTGAGCACTGAGATATATATGTGGAAGATGATAGTTGCAATCAAACACCACAAATGCAAAATCATTGTTTTCATATAGCTTGATTTTTATTTGCAGCTGTTGGAGCCACTGCAGTCTACCCAATTGATTTGGTAAAAACTCGTATGCAAAACCAGCGCTCTACAGGATCTTTTGTGGGAGAACTTATGTATAAAAACAGCTTTGATTGCTTCAAGAAAGTGCTTCGCTATGAAGGTTTCTTTGGGCTTTATAGAGGTAAGTTTGAAAGCTGGCATATACTATTAGTGTATGAAGAATTCAGGAAAACTGAATTTTTAAGCCAGTTTTGTTAATACTTCAGTTTTGTCCGATTTGTACTTTTTCTTTATTTATACTCTTGCATTAATTTGCATTCCCTTTCTAGCTGGATGGTTGTGAACTTATTGATAACTGAAACCTCACTGTAATGAGAACACTTCTGTGGGATCTTTCCATCTGCAACAGGGCAAGAATTGCAATTTCCCGTAGCAAAAAGTATATATTTAGTCAAGTTTTCATCTCCTTAGCAGTCCTTAGCACCAAGAAAATTTTGTTTGGTAAGAAGTTAAGACAAATCATCCTCTGTTTGTTTTTGTTTTAACATCCTTTCTCGTCTATTGTCTTTCTATTAAAAGCATCTGTAGAGAAAATATAGTCCCTTGTTATTAACTAGATCTCCTTTTTGATATTTTATATGACAAATCAGGTCTCTCCAAACCATTTCCATGTGCTTCACTGATCATTGGAAATTGATGAAGTTTTATGTATACCCCTTCCAAGCTTGTCAGTGTTGAGTCAGCCAGAGAGATGAGCTGGGATCAACTTAGCTTACTATATGTAACCATTACTCCCAAGCTGTGAAATTAATTGTTCCATTCTCCCTCTATTGTAAATGGACAAAGTTGTGAAAGCTCACTTGCTCTGAGGTCTAAATCATTCTCATTTTGGACATTTTAAATAAGTACCTACAGTCAGATGACAGTTGTTTGTTGTTTTTTTTGTTGTTTGTTTGTTTTAATTTTCCCCTTGTCACAATTATGACATCAATGATGTAAGTCAGAGGTAGTTAAAAGAATCATTAACTACTTCATAAGACTAGTTCCTCTCTGTCAAAGAGATAAATTGACTTATACTTCTACTATCTGAATTATTGAAGATGTTTCTCTCCCATCTGTGATGTTTGTTGGGGTGGATTTGAAATCTGCATTATTTATTTCATTTTTAGCAATCTAGCTTAAAAACTCCTTTTAGGCTTTTGAAAACAAGATGTATATAATAAAGAAAACAAATTTCTAAAAACAGTTGAGTCAGGAACGAGGAGTGGAAGATGTCAGTAAAACGTATTAGGGTCTGACAAAGCTGCATGCACCTGAAAAGCAACAGTAACAACAGCAAAAAACACTAACAGCTTTACAAGACAAAGTGTAAAACAACACTGAAATTATGTCTTGTGGTGCACTGACACTCTATGAGGTATGATCTCAGTTGCTGTAAGTTGGCTTCTACTTGAAATACAAACTTTGTGATTATTTTAGCACAACTGGAAACAGGAAGAGTCTGTTACTATTAAATGTGATCAAGGCAGTTTTTTTTAGTAGGCTTAGTAATTTAATAAGGAGTATTGACAGGGTTTCTATTTTGTAAGGGTTTATAGCAGTCGTGATCATAAAAGAAAAAAAATACAGCAAAAGAACAGAATATATTCCCTGCAAATGTATTCCATCTTCCATTATCTTGAAAGAATAAACATGTAGAATTCCACAAGTCTTCACTCCTGTCATATATAAATTCTGAGGTATAGTGACTTTTTGCCTGGAAAAAAAAAATCAGAAATGTCAAAATGTGGATTTTGACTCCATTTGTTTGTCATATTTTTAAAATGATTTTTCATTGCCAAATTCAGTCAACTTTTGAAGTTTCCATCTGCATTGCTGATCTTTCCATTCTCTGTCCCCTTTACTACTTTTCAGTCTTCCCAGGAGTACTGAATAGTGAAATCCCAGACCAAATACCAGTTTGGTACAGCTGAACTTCTAAACCTTGGGCAATAATCTCATTTCTGGATTATATAGGAGAAATTGTGCAATAGAAAAGAACACCATTTCAGAAGCTGAGACCTGCATTTGTGCACATTCGCTACCTGAAGGGCAGCCTGATTTAACTTCTCTTTTAAAAGAGTAAAGTGGTGAAGGAGCCTTAAGAGATGTGACATGTTCTCTGTGCATTCCCATAATTGCCTGATTTCCATTACCTGATTTTTGAGGAGATCACACTGGGGAAGGTTGAGCAGGCAAGTACAGAACGAAGGTTTCCAATTAAGCTTGAAAGGGCAAGAAAATTTAAATAAACATTTTATAGATAGATCAGTGTATTTACCCAATGTCATGCAGTAAAGTTAAGGTAAGAGTCATCTAATTCTGGTCTTAAATGTTTTGCTGGGTAAGACAAACTAGTAAACCACTCTTGCTGCTCACTCTTTCTTACACGGTGTTACTTTTTATTTTTTTTTTAATCCTGCTGGAGAAGGGAGCAGTATTTGATAGAATTCTCCTACTACTTAACAGAACAGTAATGCAAGACCTTTATTTTAGAACAACAAAAAACATGTAAAGATTTGGAGTGGTGGTCTGTTTGCCATACCACACTGCAAGAAAGCAAGCAGGAGTTACAAATCCTTCTCTGAACTGAGCCATTTCGAAAGATATTTTTAATACAAGATGCATAGTTCCATCCAATAAAGTGAACTGATGTATTTCCTTATATTGCTATTTTATTCCAAACTTGAAAAGGGCAAAACCACCATGTTCTAAACCACTGTCTCAGATAAGGATAAATTACACCATCTTGTGGATGTAAAGAGAGCATGGAATTCTAAGGATAACCAACCCACTGCTACTGAGAAGATGCTTCAATTTTAAAAGGCAAATATGATACAAACCTCCGTAGGGTCTTTACTTTTTTAGCATCTACTACTTGAATGCTGTGTTGTTAGGCACTTTTTTTTTCCTGAGATAAAATTTTTGTCTGTCTCTTTCTCAGCATGGCTTAAAACAATTCTCACCTTAGATATCTATAATTTAATGTTGTGGTTACACTTGTATCTGAAATATGTACTCCAAAATTCACAGGTATTTATATACATGCAAATATAAGAAAGGATTGGAATCTCTGATCAGTCAACATCTCTTCCAACTGATGAAATCATTTATATTTCTTAATAATATTTTAATTGCATGTTCACCCTAATGAGTCACAGAATGTTTAACAGTCTGAACCAGTGAGATTAAGAGATTATTTCATCTACTCTAGATGGAATTTCTATGGGAAATTTAAGTACCAATAAAATGTAGCTCACTGAATTGTTCAGTAGTCATGCATGTTAGTTAATGCACTTTACCTAGAGACTGAGAAAAGGGCTGTAGAAGACACTGTTATCTATGGTTATTAGCTATTGAGAAATGTGTTAGTTTCATTTCTTCAGATGGTGCTTCTAACAGTGCACTGACTACAGATGCCTTCCAATCTTAGATTTTAAAATTCATTCGTTCATTCATTCATTCATCATCCAATTTAATTATTATTGATGGACTTTCATGGAAGTGATACAAGACCATGACAGTGCTTTCCTTTGGAATTTGCAGTGAAGTACCATTTTTGTAGAATGGGAGTGTAAGCAAATATTGTAATGTTTTGTCACAGCACAGAATATTCCTGAAAGAAAAACCTAGTTTGCAGTCTCATTAAACTGTGTTTAAATGTCAACTGGAAATTAATTGCCTAATTTCTTGCACGAATCCTGTAATAGGAAAATTTGGCATTATTCCGTTCACACTTCTACACTGCGTGCCAAAATAGTTTCAAATATTTAACCTACACTGAGAAGCTCCTTCATACAGTGGGTTTTTCTAACGTGATGGGAAAATCTCATCCATTACACAGTGTGAAACTGAAGTTTCACTGTTAGAAGACTGAAGAATGCTTTGGCCAAGTAAGATTTCTGCTCAATACCATCACCACAAATGGGTTGGATGAGCTTTTGTGTGTGTATTGTTTGGCTGTATTTAGGCTGTTTTCAAAAAGTAACTTGTACGATCTTGCAAACTCTGCATGCAGTTTCTGATGTTCTGTCTCATGCATAACTTCACCTTTCCAGAGAGTCACTGTGTGATGATGTGTCAGATATGAAGTAGTGTGTGGTAATTGCTACACAAGAGTTTTGGATATATGAAAATGGGTTGTATAATCTGTTTGCTGTATACTATACTAGCAGGCTGCCTATGTGCAAAATGTTATTCTGTAATAAAAGCATACATTCTTCAAGACACTGTCAGATAATTCTAACCCTGTCCTACATCTGTGCATGTGTCATATTGCTGAGCTGTTAATGCATAGTAATACTGAAGAATCCCCAGCACGTGAAGATAACCCCAAGAGAAAAACAGCGTTTTCATGTGTGTCGCTTGATATGCTTTCCTTCTTCCAAAACTTACCATCTTTATCATGCTCTGAACTCTTTCAACAGTGCTTCAGAGCTCCCGTCAAAAGGGTAAATAATAACAAGAATTTAGTTAGTATAATTGGACCACAAATGTACCACTCAGAAATAGCTTTGTTACATAGGTATAGAAGCAAGCGAGTCCCTCTTCCTCCCTATGCAGCTGGCAAAAGCATCTTTTTAATCACTGAAGATACAAATTCATTAGCCAAAATGTCTATACAAAGCCACGTAAGTCCTACAGATGTAAATTTAGATTAATATAAGATTTACAAAGATAATTTGGTCTGCATAAAGTTAAAGCTGTAAAGATATCCTGTACAATGTATATCCTAGTCTTTTATTCATAGTGCTGCAGAAAATGTAACATTTAATTATACAATTTTGACTTAATGTTTTTTTCAGTGAAGTCACCTAATGCAGCTAAAACTGACTCAGAAATTCAAATTGTGAAATGTAAAGCAAAATCTTATTTTGAGGAACTGTACACAAACTTAGTACTACTGCATTCTTTTGTTCAAGTGCTTAGCCTTACAATCGTGGTTTTCCATGAATCTCGGATAAATCGTAGGTGTATGTGTATACCAGAAATTAATCATTCTTTCCAACAATTTAAAAACAAAAATCCTAGTACTGCTAGTGCAAAATTTTAAAGGCATTAGTTTATAAACACGACTGACTTTTTGGCTACCACATCCAAACGGTGCTATCCTCTGCCATCTTTTACTTGCTAAGATTATCACTGATAGCCAATAAAGCTGATAAATGGTACCAGGATGGAAGAATACAACGTTGCGTGTTCATTTATCTCTTTCTTATTCTGATTTTTAGCTCTTTGGGGAAATGCTTTTCTGCAAGTGAGCTCTTAGAAGTGGGGTTAGTTGTTGTCTCTTTCTCCAACATATTTGGAGAACTGTAAATGTCAGACTCTGTAGAAAGTACCCAGAGGTGCTGTCTAGGATTCTAAAGCATTGGGGTCTGCATCTAGCCTGTGTGATTTGAAGAGTGCCCTTGGCAATGCTTGCAACACTGTTCTAGCCCCAGGCTTATTTGCAAAGCTCTGTGTGTTTTGAGGTTGTGTAGCCCAAACAAGATACTGTCTGTTCACTTCAGGCAAGTGAAATGAGAAGTTAGGTTCTTGCTTTCAGTTCTATACTGCATCACTTCCAACAAAATAAATTCCATACCTGGGAAGAAGGTAGCATAATTTGTTCTATGGACTGGTGAGTTAGCTGGGCAGTATGCTCAAGAATGCAGTCGTACATGGTCAAATGTTTTACATTATTTTGATTCCTGTCCCCTTGGGTTCTACCTTCTAACGCCATTGTTTTTATTGCCAGAAAAAAAAGTTCTGCAGTCATGATTTTTGAAATAGTTGTATCTTGTATCTTCCAGAATTTATTAGAAAGTCTTCACACATTTTCGTGTGGAGATGCAGAAAATAAATGTAAGTGTAGGACAGATAGTGAAACATAGTTGGCAGATCTGTGTTGGTGCTTAAGTGTAACGTGAGCTAATATCACAGATTTAAGAAAGCTAAAGTAACTATAGCATATGTAGGAAGTTACTGTGACTTGAAGTGGTAGCACAGAGTTTGTTCTCAAAATGGAATGTTTAAGTACTCTCATTAAATATAATAACACAAAATTGCTGTAAAAATTGCCCGCTTCTAGGTGGTGATCTCTACATACATTTGTTGATTTGTTTAGTTAATACCAAGTTACTGATGCACTGAATTCTCTTTCTCTACCTTACAGGTCTGTTACCACAGCTATTAGGAGTAGCACCAGAGAAGGCCATAAAACTTACTGTAAGTTTGCAAATGGATTATTCTTGCACTTCCTCACATTTTAAAGTCCATCTAATTACAGTTAGCTTGTTAAGGATTTTTATTCTTTATGTGTCAGCTAGTTGATAAAGTGCATTCCATCGTTTTTGCTTGATAGAAACTTAATTGCACAAAGCAACTGTTTATATCTCACTTGTGAATGCTGCAAGTGGCATACAAGTCACATGTTTCTAAGCGTATTTTAAGAATCTCACTGAAAACTTATTTTTGGATTGGCTCCAAAATATAACAAGCTTATTCAACTTCTTCATCTGTCTGCTTGTTTGTAACTAGTGCAGGGCTTTGGTTTCACCTCTTAGCAAGAATGAGTAATTATTTATTGAGATTGGAGGGCTTTTGTTTCTGTTTCTTCACGTAGTTCCTGTATGTTTAATTTTTGCACTACAGGAGATAATTTGAACATGGAGTGAAGTGTTGATAAAAAAGGAACTTGTTTGCGTGCCTTTTTTCCTAAATGTCTGTCTTCTGTAATTTTGTTATTTCTTGAATGATCTGAAAACACTGAAGAATTCTCATTATAGGCCGATCTTAATGCAATGGTTATTCACAAAAGCTAGTAAAATGCATTTTAAAACGTGAAAGATACTTACTGCTGTTAAGTGAATTACTATTGCATTAAAACTTATTACTGAACGTTCTGATATTTGTTTAGAACTATACTTCAAATTGCAAATGTTGTGAATATTTTAAAATCTTAAATGAGTTTATCGCTAAGTTTTGATAATTATTATTTTATTTAATTACCAATTGTTATCATTTTTCTCCGATGATTCAAAACTGAATGTTGCAAATCTTTGTTGGGAAGAAAATAATAGTCAATTAATGTATCATATAAAATCTAAGATTTGTTTAGTATCTTTTAACTGCATGGATGTATTTGCATTTTTAGTTGCAAAAAAAGAGCATTTTCCCCAACCTTGTGATTTATTGGCTCTCATCAATGTTTGTTTTTTAAGGTTAATGATTTTGTGAGAGATAAGTTTATGAGTAAAGATGGCTCCGTCCCACTGGCTGCAGAAATTCTTGCTGGTGGCTGTGTAAGTATCTTTAATTTCCTTAATTTGAGCTACATGAAAGTATGGTGTGTAAGATTACCTATGTGGACTAAGGCTTCTGTTTAACCACAGATCCGGTTCAAGAGCAGACTCTACTAGAGCATCTCAGTTCTTTCCTAGATAGGCCAGCCACTCTTGATGAAAGGGTAAATGTATCTGTGCATCATGCCTGTAACTGCACTGTATAATTCTCACAGCTTAGTTTGTTTCCTTAATACAGAATCTGTCTTTGTGAGTGTTGGCTGTAGCTTATGGCCTAAAGAGGATTCATGCTAACCTTTCCAGAAATTAATAATTAGCTACTACTTTGTGGCACCCACTCTGCCACGTCACTTCTTTCTTGATGTGTTATTGCGCCCACTAATTTTCACTTTTTGCAGCAATACTGGCTGTTTGAAATGGCAAAAACTACTCATGCTTCCTTGAGTTCACAGCAGACGTAGGCTGTCTAATGTTAACTCAGTACATAATGCGTTCCTGAATGTAGGCTGCACTTACAATCCACTATGTTTTTAAGATTGTTTTCCTTGCAGTGAGTGGTATCTTAATGAACAAGTGGTATATTCCTGGGTAAATGATTATACTTCACATTTTGGTCGAGTTCTGTCTGTTCATGTTACAGCTTACTTTACCTGGTGTATTGATTTTGTTCTAGCAAATGTAAATACGTTAAGTAAAATGAATCGTTATTCAGAGACCAGTGCACTTTCCAGATAAAGAACAGTGTTTATTTAAACTGGCTTTGATCACCAGGGCATAGCAATGGTGGTATATTTTCAATCTATCTTTGTTTCTGCTGTCATAAGACAGATGAGGTCACATTTTCAAGCAGCTTCTAGCCGTGTTGAAAACTGCATTGAGCAGCAACTTAAAAACAAATTCGTGCATCTCAGCCTCAGTCGGTGCAGAGATCCATTCTGTGTGTGCTCACAGGGAGCATGCTACAGATTATCTCAGCCTGGGGTGCAGTGGCTTGATGCCTCATGGGCTGAGAAGCTCTGGCTTTCCGTAGTTCTCAGGAGATGGGGCAGGATTTGGCTGCTGTCTCACTGCGCCCTGTTTGATCACTGACCTGTTGTAGACTGCCAGGTAGGATCCCCTTGTTCTGTAACTCTAGTAGCATTCAGGGGAGAAAAAAAAAAAAAAGAAG